>NW_020837961.1:7674858-7877986 GCF_003676395.1 Aethalodelphis obliquidens
ACTCCCAACCACTGCGCCACCAGGGAAGCCCCCTTTTTCACTTTTTCACTTTGATATTCAGTAAATAGAGCATGTCGAATGGACAATTTTGGGTTGCCTCCCCAGTGCTCATATCTCTCCTTGTCCTCTGCCAATGTCCCCAGTTTCTATTGGTGTGCCATGGGGTTCCCAAGGTGACTCCTCTCCTGGCTCAGGGGCGAATCATGTGACCTAGCCCGAGCCAGTTAGTACACTCCTATCTCCTAGCCACAGTCATTTGTTCAGGAAGGTGACTCTCAGGGATTCTCCTGGGAATGCTGGGACGAAAGGTTCTCTCATTTCAGTGAACATGGTAGTGTTAGGAGAGAATTCTCTACAGGTCTCTTATGTTCCTGCATGTCTTAAACAGAAGCATTCACTGCCTTTATTCTGGATTATCTTTTCAAAACGTTTGTATAATGAACTGTCTTGGAAGATTGGATAGATTTTGCATCTGGAGCAAAGGCTGGTTTCCCTACAGCCTTGGAAGACAGAGATAGCTTCTCCCTCTGGAGCAAAGGGCAGTCATGCTTACTGCCTGTTATAAAAGAGTCAGGTTCCCTAAATTCAGAATACCTCTCTGGTAGCACAATTGACTGCTGAGGTATCAACTGAACCTCTCTGCATCATTGTGTGGGAACTGGGGTTTACGTAACCAGCATGAAAAAATGCTGGCTATCGCTAGTGCTGGGAGTAAGAAAGCGTCCTTCATCTCAGACCTAGGAGTCTCAGGTCTTCTACTAGCATCCATGAAACTGGCAGATTAACTTGTCAGCTTGCAGAAAGGCTAAAATCTCAGACCCTCACAGTTCTCAGTTGGTAGCATAGCCCTGGAAGCCACTGGCAGCCATCTTGGGGCTGTAAGAGGGGTTGGCTCTAATGTGAAGTTGACACTGTGGAATTCAAAAACATGGAAAGAAATCAGGTCCTCAGTGGACATTATTAAGCTATACAGTCAAGCTTTGACAGAACTCACAGTATTTCTAAGATTTTTGGTATATGAGTCAATAAATTCTCTTTCTGGCTTAAGGAAGTTGGGATTGTGTTTGTCTGCTATTTGAAACCAAAAGTATTCTTACTGGTTCCACCTGAATGTTGTTCTTAATTTGAAAATACATCTGATTTAAACGCAAGCCACATTAACTCTGGAATGATCACGTTACTCTGCTGCTGAAAGCGATAGCATTATCAATTTAAAGGCCACTGATTAATTGGAGTGCTTGGCGGAACCGGTGTTGACAAGATCACTTCCCATGAAAGCCCTAAGTAAAAAGGGACTCAGAAAACGTTTTTGGGACGCGAGAATACTACTAGTCAAAAGTAGTAGTTCAAAATATTGAACTCTCCTACTCTGTTTTCAATTGTTTAGCAGGTCCAGCAGCATATAAGGATCCCATTTAAGAGGTCTGGGTAGATTTAAGAATTGCTAGGCTACTTACCAGTCTTTATCATTCTATGCTATATAATATGGTCACAAAGAGAGACTTCTGACTTGGGGGCATGATGGGCATAAATAACTAGGTTATTTTTTTTTCCTTTTTCTCTTCCCTCATTTAGAAAAATAGAAAAGAATAAGATAAAGGGATGTGAGGCCCCTATTAACAGAATGAGTAAATAAAGGACTGATTAAAGTTATCAGAGTAAGCAAATGATTAAAGAGCTTTAACAGGAAGCAGAGGACAAGGTCAAGTACAAATTTTCATGATGTTCTCAGGTCCCAAAGTGTATATATGAAAAAGAGAATCAAATAGTGTTGCATTTAAGATCAAGAAGTAAACAAAAAATGGGAGTAAATTGTGATAACAGAATTAGAGAGGGAGAATAAACCATTTATTCAAACAAGAAGCATTTACTGAATGTCTGTGCTAGGCAATATGTCAGATTCTATATACACAAGGATGAATACCATACAGCCTTATTCTGAAAAGAGCTTGTATTCTACTGAAAGGTAGACAGAGTAGTAGTCAAAAAAATGCCATACTGCCATGGAACCCAATAGGTGTGATGATTTCCATCAGGGAGAATGATACCAGGAAAGGCTGCAAGGAAGAGTCACTTGCAAGACAAGTTAGTATTTATTTGATGGGCAGAAGTAGGTGTTGGAAGAGGTTAAAACACTTCTTGATGTATAAAAACACATTCCTTTAAACTTTCCCCTGAATCATACCTTTCCTCAGGAGTTCCTAAATCAAGGAAACTGCTAGAATTTCCTTGTATTTGTGATACTTTAACAAGGATTTACCTATGTTTATGTGCTAACTGATTTCCTTTACGAAGAGCATTGCGGTGGGATTTTTTTTACAGTATTTCTCTAAGAAATAGAAAAAACTGAAATGTTGTTTTCTCTGTCATTCATAGCTATAACTAAGTAATCAAAGTGAAAGGTGATATCTATGAAAACTCCAGACATAAAACCTATGAGGAAATAAATAATATACACAGAGGTGCAAACATCCCTAGATACTCCATGACTGCAGAACATCACAGGGTATTTCAAAGAACTAGCAACTTGTGATAAACAGCAGAAAAAATTTTCATATATAGCCACCCAGAGAGAAAAACCAAATATCTGTCTAGGCATATAATTGAGTTCCTTGGGCCATATCAATACATAATTGGGTCTGATGTACTGCTTGGTATAGACACTAAATAAATGCTTGGTGAATGAATGAATGAATGAATGATTTATTCTCCCTCTCTAATTCTGTTATCCCAATGTATTCCAATTTTTTGTTTACTTCTTGATCTTAAATGAAACCCTAAATGATTCTCTTCTTCAGATTCACACAATGGGATCTGAGAATATCATGAAAATTTGTACTTGACCTTGTTCTCTGGTTCATGTTCAAACTCTTTAATTAGATGCTTACCCTGACTTCAGAAAACAGAAGTGAGAAGCAAAGTAAAAGCTGAAGTATGATCAAGATTATAATAAGTTTTTGAAAATGTATTTACTCAATCCATATTGCCTATTATTATTTTTGTCCTAGCCAGTATGTCAGTAGAAGCCAGAGAAACGATTCAGTCTAAAAGTGACTCATCAGACGGAAAAGTAAAGGAGAAACCAGTGTGATTTCGTATAATTAATTTAAAAATCAGATGGAATGTGATTTTAAAGTAAAATAATAAATTCATCTGCTTGCAGCTAATAAATAATTTATACTTTATAGCAATTATATAAGTTTTAAAATGACAATACAGTTGTAAAATAGGCCCAAGAGAATACAAAAAAA
The DNA here is from genome assembly GCF_003676395.1 of Aethalodelphis obliquidens. NCBI lineage: Eukaryota > Metazoa > Chordata > Mammalia > Artiodactyla > Delphinidae > Aethalodelphis > Aethalodelphis obliquidens. Next base: position 7,678,110 of record NW_020837961.1, read on the forward strand.
TTTCAACCATATAAATTCTGAGTTTTAGTATCTGGTGTGGTAATAGCAAATGAGAAAAGTGATTAGTTATAATAATTCAGGTATTTACCTTGGTCTATAGCAATTATGCCTCTATGTTAGGAGGTGGCAAACATTATCTGTAAAAGGCCAGAAAGTAGTCATGGCTTTATGGGTTATATGGTCCCTGTTGAAACTATTCAACTCTGTTGGTGAAGAACAGTTTTTCACACTGAAAAACAATGTGAAAGCAGCCACTGACAATATGTAAAGACAAGCACGGCTGTGTTCTAATAAAATGTTATTTAGAAAAACAGGTACTGGAGTAGTGTTGGCCTGTAGGCCATAATTTGCTGACCCACATTCTATATCATTCATTTCTTTCACCTTTTTCTTTCTTCTCTGTTTTTTTAAAGTGTCCACACATTCATGAAAGGTTCAGCATTGTACATACAATTTTATATTGAGTTATTTGAAATTAATTAAATTTGACCAAACTTTTTTTGCACATAATTAACCTTTAAAATGTAATTATGAATAGTCCAGAATTCAGCAAACATTCTCAATCCCACTGGATATTAGGAAAATGACATTTTACATTCCAATCAGAGAGATACTAATTCACATCTATCATGTTGGTAAACATATAAGACTGATAATATCCCATGCTCACAGTTTATAGAGCGCTGGAACTCCCATATACTGTTGGTAGAAATACCAACTGGTACAACCATCTTAGAGAGTAATATGGCAACATCCAGACTTACTAACAATGTGTAGACACCTTAGCATTTCACTCCTGGCTACAAATCCTGACGAAATATATTAATATAAAATGTTTCTGTAGCATTTTTTATAATTAACAAGTTGAAAATAAGACAAGGGATCATTAAAATGTGTCATGGTCATACCACAGACTATCTCAAAGCAGTCAGATATATAGCTGGTTCTCATTATCTGTGATAGTTATGTTCTTTAAAGTTGCTATGAACACTGAATTAGAGAATACGGAACCACTGCTCCCAGAGGAAATACAGAGTTTGGTTCCTATGGGCCTCTGATTCCATTTTTGTCAACTGATCAATATAGAACCTTCTTTTATATGTGTTTATGTTTAAAGACACCTTATTTAATATACCTGTTGATTTATTCACATTGAACTCACAGCAAACAGCACTATAACTCATGCCTGAACAATGCTTATGAACACACATATTCTCTGTAAAGCACATCACAGCCTTCTTCTGCTTGAGAACACTAAGAGCTTGGGGATTTCATCCAGCAAATACAACAAAATCAAGCAACTTTACAGAATACTATTAACGAGATCCAGGACAGAAAAATAAATTATTAGACATATGGAGACACAGAAAAATGTTTCTCATATACAAGAAACAGGAGACTGAGGGAGTCTGATCTGGGAGTATCCAGGTACAGGATTTAGCAAGTAAGATATTTTCATCAGCTACTACAACTTTATAAGTTCCACTGTAGTATAACTGTATAAACTCAAGGACTTAAAGGAAAATATGCTCAGAATCACTATGTTCAAATAGGAACTGTCAACAGGGAAACAGAATCTATAAAATAAAAGCATCAAACAGAATTTCTATACATAAATTTTAAGAACAGTATCTGAGAGAAAAATTCACAACATGGGCTTCCCTCAGATTTGCGATAACAGAAGTCATTAAACTTAAGACAAAACATTAGGTATTCTCCAATCAGAAGAACAGAAAAAAAATTAAGTATTTAACAGCACTTGTAGGACAATAATATAAGGTCTCACATAAAGCTACTAAGAACCCCATAAGGAGAAAAGAGAGGCTGAGACAAAAGAAAATACTTTAAAAGAAATAATAGTTTAAAACTTTCCAAATTTGTTGAAAGACAGAATTTACCGTTAGAAAAAAAATTGAAGCAAATCTCAAGCAGGAGAAAGAAAACCCATTAGCACATCACGGTCAAAGTGCTGAAAGCCACTAATAAAGTGGAATATTTTAAGCGGCCAGAGACAAATGATATTTCATGTATACAGGAACAGTGACACGATTCAGAACTTACCACGAGAAAAAATAAAACAAAAAGAGACCAGAAGACAATGGAATGACAGTTTTAAATGGCTGAAAGAAAAAAAAAATCAAACAACCATACACACAGAACTCTATTTGTCAAAAATATTCTTCAGGATTGAAAGCTAAACAAAGTCATCTTTGGATAAACAAAACTAATATTTCATTACCAGCAGAGTCACCCTATAAAAAAACGCTAAAGGAGATTCTGTTGAACAGAAATGATAACAGAAACTGACAGCTTCAGGAAAGAATAAAGAGCACCAGAAATGGTAACTATTCATGTGTGTAAATATAAAAATTGTGCTTCTCCTCATTTATTTGAAACACACATGACTTTAAAGCGAGAATTTTAACACTGCGTTATAGAGTTATAAAGAGAGAATACATCTGACAATTAGAGCATAAAGAAGTGAAAGGAGGGACTTCCCTGGTGGTGCAGTGGTTAAGAATCCACCTGCCAATGCAAAGGACACGGGTTTGATCCCTGGTCCAGGAAGATCCCACGTGTCGCAGAGCAACTAAGCCCGTGCACTACAACTACTGAGCCTGTGCTCTAGAGCCCTCAAGACACAACTACTGAGTCTGTGCCCCACAACAAGAGGAGCCACAGCAATAAGAAGCCCACGTACTGCAGCAAAGAGTAGCTCCCGCTCACCGCAACTAGAGAAAGCCCACACACAGCAATGAAGACCCAACGCAGCCAAAAATCAATCAATAAATAAAATTAAGAAAAAAAAAGAAGTGAAAGGAGCAAAATGGATCTAGATTACAAGGTTCTTATATTTTACATAAGTAGTAAAACATTAATTCTGAGTAGATGGTGAAATGTTGAGGATGCAAACTGTAACAAATAAGCAATAATGCAAAGAGCTAGAGCTAAAAAGCCAACAGATAAACTAAAATGAAAATTTTTAAAAAGCTCAGTAACCCCCCAAAACACATAAAAATAACAGCAAACAAAACCAGGGAAACAGAAACAAAACAAGAACGAACATACAGAAAACAAATAATAAAATGGTAGGCCTTAAATCTAACCATATCAATAACTGCTTTACTGAAAGGCAGAGATCAATCAAATGAATAAAAAAATAAAGACAATAAAAATTTGATTATATGCTGTCTATATTACATGTACTCTAAATATAAAGACACAGAGTTTGAAAGTAAATAGAAAAAGATGTATTTATGTAAAAGTAAGCATAAGAAGAGGTTTTATTAATAAAAGATGACGCAGACTTGGAGACAAAGAGTATTACCAATGATAAAGGTAAGCATATCATTATGATAAAAGGTCAATTTATTGGGAATATACAGGAATCACAAATGCTTATGTGCTTTAAAACAGAATATCAAAATAAAAGAAGTAAAACTTGACAGGATTAATGGAAAAAATAGGTAATTAACTAGTTGGAGATTTTAACACCGCTTTCTAAGAATTTGCTAAAATGTGACAGAAATATCTGTAAAGATATCAGGATTGTGAAGACAATATCTAAAACACAATGAACCACTGTGACTTCACTGATAATGGTAGAACACTGTAATAAAAAATTGTAAGATACACACTTTTTCTAGTGCACATGCTACATTCACCAAGATGGATCATATGTGAGTCATAAAATAAGTCTCAGTAAATTTAAAAGGAAGGAAATCATACAGAGTATGTTCTCTGATCACAACAGAATTAAATTAGAAATATTAATAAAATATCTAGAAACTCCCCAAATGTTTCAAAATTAAATATTTGTACTTCTAAATAATCCATAGGTCATTCAAAACTGAATGATAATGAAACTATTTTAAAATTTTTGTGATGCAGCTAAGGAAATGCTTGTATTAGTGAAGGAGAGAAAAAAAATGTATTGTCCCAATGTTTTACCTTAAGAAGCAACAAAATGAAGTGCTACGTAAACCCATAGATAAAAGCTGAAACTATAAAGCTTCTAGAAGGAAACAGGAGAATATCTTTGTAACTGGGAGGTAGGCAAAGGTTTCTTAGGACAGGGACAGCACTAGGCATAAAGGAAAATAATCAATAAATTAGACCATCAAAATCAAAATCTTTTAATCAAAAGATAACACTATTAAGAAAATGAATAGTTAAGCTTCAGGAAGGGGAAAATAGTCACAAAACATATATCTGACAAATTATTTATATCAGAATATAAGGCACTCCTACAAAAAAAATAAAAAGACAAAAAACCCAGTAGACAAACTGGGCAAAAGATGAGAATAGACACTTCAAAAATATATATATATAAACACATACATGAATGGCCAATACGCACATAAAAAAGTGCCCCAAATTATTAGTCATCAAAAAATCTGGATTAAAATCAAGTAAGCTGCTGCCACCTCTTCCAGCTCCACCACAGGCGCTGCAGGGAAAGGCAAAGGCAAAGGGGGGTCCCGGAGAGTCAGCTGTGAAGCAAGTGCAGATAGACGGCTTCGTGGTATTAAAGATTAACAAACATTACCAAGAAGGACAGGGAACTGAGAGGGTTCAAGGAGTGCTTTGGGGCCTTGCTGTAGAAGACCAGCTTGAAATTACCAACTGCTTTCCTTTCCCCCAGCACACTGAAGATGATGCTGACTCTGATGAAGATCTGTAAACTTGACAATCCTCTTAGACAGCCTCATCTACCAGAGGGCAGACAGCAGAAGCAAGAAGAACTACAATCCCACAGCATGTGGAGTGAACCACATTCACAGAAAGATAGACAAAATAAAAAGGCAGAGGGCTATGTACCAGATGAAGGGACAAGATAAAACCCCAGAAAAACAACTAAATAATGTGGAGATAGGCAACCTTCCAGAAAAAGAATTCAGAATAATGATAGTGAAGATGAGCCAGGACCTCGGAAAAAGAATGGACGCAAAGATCGAGAAGATGCAGAAAATGTTTAACAAAGACCTAGAAGAATTAAAGAACAAACAAACAGATAAGCAATACAGTAACTGAAATGAAAACTACACTAGAAGGAATCAATAGCAGAATAACTGAGGTAGAAGAATGGATAAGTGACCTGGAAGACAGAATGGTGGAATTCACTGCCATGGAAGAGAATAAAGAAAAAAGAATGAAAAGAAATAAAGACAGCCTAAGAGACCACTGGAACAACATTAAACACACCAACATTCGCACTATAGGGGTGCCAGAAGGAGAAGAGAGAGAGAAAGGAACCGAGAAAATATCTGAAGAGATTATATTCGAAAAGATCCCTAACAGGGGAAAGAAAATAGCCACCCAAAACCAGGAAGCACAGAGAGTCCCAGGCAGGATAAACCCAAGGAGAAACACACCAAGACACGTAGTAATCAAATTGACAAAAATTAAAGACAAAGAAAATTTATTAAAAGCAACAAGGGAAAAATGAAAATAACATACAAGGGAACTCCCATAAGGTTAACAGCTGATTTCTCAGCAGAAACTCTACAAGCCAGAAGGGAGTGGCATGATATATTTAAAGTGATGAAAGGGAAGAACCTACAACCAAGATTTCTCTACCCAGCAAGGATCTCATTCAGATTTGATGGAGAAATCAAAAGCTTTACAGACAAGCAAAAGCTAAGTGAATTCAGCACCACCAAACCAGCTCTACAACAAATGCTACAGGAACTTCTCTAAGTGGGAAACACAAGAGAAGAAAAGGACCTACAAAAATTAAGAAAATGGTCATAGGAACATACATATCGATAATTACCTTAAACGCGAATGGATTAAATGCTCCAACCAAAACACACAGGCTCGCTGAATGGATACAAAAACAAGACTCATATATATGCTGTCTACAAGAGACCCACTTCAGACCTAGGGACACATAGAGACTGAAAGTGAGGGGATGGAAAAAGATATTCCATGCAAATGGAAATCAAAAGGAAGCTGGAGTAGCAATACTCATATCAGATAAAATAGACTTTAAAATAAAGAATGTTACAAGAGACAAGGAAAGACACTACATAATGATCAAGGGATCAATCCAAGAAGAAGATATAACAATTATAAATATATATGCACCCAACATAGGAGAACCTCAATATATAAGGCAAATGCTAACAGCTATAGAAGAGGAAATCGATAGTAACACAATAATAGTGAAGGACTTTAACACCTCACTTACACCAAAGGACATATCATCCAGACAGAAAATTAATAAGGAAACACAAGCTTTAAATGACACAACAGACCAGGTAGATTTAATTGATGTTTACAGTACATTCCATCCAAAAACAGCAGATTAGTTTTTCTTCTCAAGTGCACATGGAACGTTCTCCAGGATAGATCACATCTTGGGTCACATATCAAGCCTCGGTAAATTTAAGAAAATTAAAATCATATCAAGCATCTTTTCGGATCACAACGTTATGAGATTAGAAACCAACTGCAGGGAAAAAAACGTAAAAAACACAAACACATGGAGGCTAAACAATACATTACTAAATAACCAAGAGATCACTGAGGAAATCAAAGAAGAAATAAAAAAATACCTAGAGACAAATGACAATGAAAACACGACGATCCAAAACCTATGGGATGCAGCAAAAGCAGTTCTAAGAGGGAAATTTATAGCAATACAATCCTACCTCAAGAAACAGGAAACATCTCGAATAAACAATGTAACCTTACACCTAAAGAACTAGAGAAAGAACAACGAAACCCAAATATAGTAGAAGAAATCGTAAAGATCAGAGCAGAAATAAATGAAATAGAAACAAAGAATACAAGAGCAAAGATCAATAAAACTAAAAGCTGGTTCTTTGAGAAGATAAACAAAATTGATAAACCTTTAGCCAGACTCATCAAGAAAAAGAGGGAGTACATGGATAGATCTAGAGACTGTCATACAGAGTGAAGTAAGTCAGAAAGAGAAAAACAAATATCGTATATTAACGCATATATGTGGAACCTAGAAAAATGGTACAGATGAAACGGTTTGCAGGGCAGAAACTGAGACACAGATGTACAGAACAAACGTATGGACGCCAAGGGGGGAAGTGGTGGGGGGTGGTGGTGTGATGAATTGGGAGATTGGGATTGACATGTACACACTAATATGTATAAAATGGATAACTAATAAGAACCTGCTGTATAAAAATATAAATAAAATAAAATGCAAAAACTGAAAAAGAAAAAGAGGGAGAGGACTCAATTGAACAAAATTAGAAATGAAAAAGATACTGCAGAAATACAAAGATACTGCAGAAAGATACTGCAGAAATACAAAGCATCATAAGAGAACACTACAAGCAACTTTATGCCAATAAAATGGACAACCTGGAAGAAATGGACAAATTCTTAGAAAAGTATAACCTTCCAAGACTGAACCAGGAAGAAATAGAAAATATGAACAGCCCAATCACAGGTAATGAAATTGAAACTGTGATTAAAAATCTCCCAACAAACGAAAGTCCAGCAACAGATGGCTTCACAGGTGAAGTCTACCAAACATTTAGAGAAGAGCTAATACCCTTCCTTCTCAAATGCTTCCAAAAAATTGCAGAGGAAGGAAGACTCCCAAACTCATTCTACGAGGCCACCATCACCCTGATACCAAAACCAGACAAAGATACGACAAAAAAAGAAAATTATAGAACAATATCACTGATGAATATAGATGCAAAAATCCTCAGCAAAATACTAACAAACAGAATCCAACAACACATTACAAGGATCATACACCATGATCAAGTGGGATTTATCCCAGGGATGCAAGGATCCTTCAATATATGCAAATCAATTAATGTAATACACCAAATTCAAGAAGAAAAACCATATGATCATCTCAATAGATGTAGAAAAAGCGTTTGACAAAATTCAACAATCATTCATTATAAACACTCTCCAGAAAGTGGGCATAGAGGGAACCTACCTCAACATAATAAAGGCCATATATGACAAACCCACAGCAAACGTCATTCTCAATGGTGAAAAACTGAAAGCATTTCCTCTAAGATCAGGAACAAGACAAGGATGTCCACTCTCACCACTATTATTCAACATAGTTTTGGAAGTCCTAGCCATGGTGATCACAGAAGAAAAAGAAATAAAAGGAATCCAAACTGGTCAAGAAAAAGTAAAACTGTCACTCTTTGCAGATGACATGACACTACATAGAGAATCCTAAATATGTCACCAGAAAACTACTAGAGCTAATCAATGAATTTGGTAAAGTTACAGGATACAAAATTAATGCACAGAAATCTCTTGCATTCCTATACACTAACAACAAAAGATCAGAAAGAGAAATTAAGGAAGCAATCCCATTCAGCATTGTAACAAAAAGAATAAAATACCTAGGAATAAGCCTATCTAAGGAGGTAAAAAACCTGTACTCAGAAAACTATAAGACACTGAAGAAAGAAATCAAAGATGATGCCAACAGATGGAGAGATATACCATGTTCTTGGATTGGAAGAATCAATATTGTGAAAATGACTATACTACCCAAAGCAATTTCCAGATTCAGTGCAATCCCTATCAAATTACCAGCGGCATTTTTTTACAGAACTAGAACAAAAAATCTTAACATTTGTGTGGAGACACAAAAGACCGTGAATAGCCAAAGCAATCTTGAGGGGAAAAAAACAGAGCTGGAGGAATAAGACTCCCTGACTTCAGACTATACTACGAAGCTACAGTAATCAAGACAATATGGTACTGGCACAAGAACAGAAATATAGATCAATGGAACAGGATAGAAAGCCCAGAGATAAACCCACGCACCTATGGTCAACTAATCTATGACAAAGGAGGCCAGGATATAGAATGGAGAAAAGACAGTCTCTTCAATAAGTGCTGCTGGGAAAACTGAACAGCTACATGGAGAAGAGTGAAATTAGAACACTCCCTAACACCATACACAAAAATAAACTCAAAATGGATTAAAGACCTAAATGTAAGACAGGACACTATAAAACTCTTAGAGGAAAACATAGGAAGAACACTCTTTGACATAAATCACAGCAAGATCTTTTTTGACCCACCTCCCAGAGTAATGGGAAAAAAAACAAAAATAAACAAATGGGACCTAATGAAACTTAAAGCCTTTGCACAGCAAAGGAAACCATAAACAAGACGAAAGACAACCCTCAGAATGGTAGAAAATATTTGCAAACGAATCAATGGACAAAGGATTAATCACCAGAATATATAAACAGCTCATGCAGCTCAATATTAAAAAAACAAACAACCCAATGAGAAAATGGGCAGAAGACCTATATAGATATTTCTCCAAAGAAGACATACAGATGGCCAAGAAACACATGAAAAGCTGCTCAACATCACTAATTATTAGAGAAATGCAAATCAAAACTACAATGAGGTATCACCTCACCCGGGTTAGAATGGGCATCTTCAGAAAATCTCCAAACAACAAATGCTAGAGAGGGTGTGGAGAAAAGGGAACCCTTTTGCACTGTTGGTGGGAATGTACATTGATACAGCCACTATGGGGAACAATAGAGGTTCCTTAAAAAACTAAAAATAGAACTACCATATGACCCAGCAATCCCACTACTGGGCATATACCCAGAGAAAACCGTAATTCAAAAAGACACATGCACCCTAGTGTTCACTGCAGCACTATTTACAATAGCCAGGTGGTGGAAGCAACCTAAATGCTCATTGACAGGTTAATGGATAAAGAAGATGTGGTACATATATAATGGAATATTACTCAGCCATAAAAGGGAGTGAAATTGGGTCATTTGTAGAGACGTGGATGGATCTAGAGACTCATACAGAGTGAAGTAAGTCAGAAAGAGAAAAACAAATATCGTATATTAACACATATATGTGGAATGTAGAAAAATGGTACAGATGAACCGGTTTGCAGGGCAGAAACAGAGACGCGGATGTAGAGAACAAACGTATGGACACCAAGGGGGGAAAGCAGGGGTGTTGTTGTTGGTCGTGTGATGAATTTGGAGATTGGGATTGACATATAGACATTAATATGTATAAAATAAAAACTTGAAAACATCAAGTAAGATACCACTATATATTCTCCAGAATGACTAAGTTTAAAAAGATGGAAGTCTTGAAACAGGAACACCTAATTAAAGCAGAGAAAAAAAATCAAAATCAAATCAAGAAAGCTATTCCTTCTGGAATGGCAGGAATGGCGTTCAAGTGGGGAAGGGCATCTGGGAACTTTCTGAGCTGTTGGAGGTGTTCTACAAATAATTAAACTCTAATAAACTGCATGCTCAAGTATTTAGAGGTAAAGTGTATGGACATAGGCAATTTACATTAAAATACATAAAAAAATAAGATGGAATGAAAGATGGATCAAAGATGGACAAATAGATCTATATGTAATAAAGTACATGGAGTAAAATTATACAATTTTATACTATTATTATATATATTAATATATATAATTTTGTAATATTATATAAAATTATATAATATTATTATAAAAATTATAATTCTATAATCTGGTTGGTAAGTATATGTTTGTTCATTGTAAAGTTCTCTCTACTTTCTTTCTTAATATTTTCATATTAAATGTTGGGAGAAATATATAAGTCAGAAATCGATGTAGTTTTTTGTTTTTTGGGTTTTTTTTTGCAGTACGCGGGCCTCTTACTGTTGTGGCCTCTCCCGTTGTGGGGCACAGGCTCCGGACGTGCAGGCTCAGTGGCCATGGCTCACGGGCCCAGCCGCTCCGCGGCACGTGGGATCTTCCTGAACCAGGGCACGAACCCGTGTCCCCTGCATCGGCAGGCGGACTCCCAACCACTGCATCACCAGGGAAGCCCTTGATGTAGTTTTAATCACATTGAAAACACATCTAATATACCTGATCTTGTTTTCTAAAAACATATTCCCTGCTGAAAGGAACCAGGGGTCCTTGGAGAAATGGCTCATTCCAGGTCCATGACAGGAAAGGTAAAATGTAAGCTCAAGATGAACGAATACATATTAAAAGTACACAGGAGCCAGTCTGAAAAGTCTCCACTGGCCAGTGTGGGACATTTAAAGCAAAGAATAGATTTTAAAAAGGCTTATAATTTCATTGAATTATAACGGAATCTGTGAGTCCATGATGATAGTAAAAAGAAGACTGGGGTGGTATGAACAGGACACTCTTCTCTACAGAAAAATGCCAGTTCATATAGGAGGAATGCTAGACTTAGAAAATTACTATTTTGCACTTGAGCAAATTAATTGATTCAGACAAGGACCATCAATGTATGCTTACAACACTACTATGTGAGAGGTGCTGGGGAACAGGATATTCACTTGGTGTCGAAGATGACTTATCAGTTACTCATGGAGAAAGGTAATTTTACAATGGAGGGATCTGGCTGGACCCCAGCTCAACTAAATGATCACACTTAGCATCACCAAATAATGAAATAAGTAGACGTATGCTTGCTGATAGAGAGCACACAACAAAAAGGTTACCCTCAATCTATGAGAAGAAACAATCAGCTAGATCTAGACTGTGGAACATTCCACAACAAGGGTTGGCAAACTTTTTCTGCACAGGCCCAGGCAGTAAATATTTTAGGCTTTGCCTATTGTAAAGTCTCTGTTGCAGCTATGCAACCTTCTGTTTTATGAATGGGTGTGGCCATGTTACAACACAACTTTATTTACAAAAACAGGTAGCATGTCTTAGCCATAGAGCTGCAGTTTGCCCACCTTTGTTCTGTCCCCTGACAACTGTCCAAGAGTCTTCAAAAAACGCCAATATCATGAAAGAAAAACAAAAGAAAAAGGCAGGATGACTATTCTAGATTAAAGGGATCTGATGCTATTACGACAGTAAAACAATGTTTGATCCTTGATCAGGTGCTGGACTTTAAAGACATTTGGGGTACAAATGAAGCAATTTGAGTAAGGACGAAAAATTATACACTATTTATTGTGTATCAATGTTAAAATTTCTTCAGTGTGATAACAGGATCGAGAAAATGCCTTTGTTTTTATTAGATATATGCCAAAAACATGATGCCTGAAAATTACTTTCAAAAAGGAGAAGTAAATATGTGGCAAAATGTTAAAAACAAAGTAAGCTATCTGCTAATCTGTGTCCAACAATAAAATGCGTATGTCGGAGAAAAAGAAACCACAACAGTTCACTGAAAAGAAAACCGATGTCTCTATATATACTACTATGTATAAACTAGATAACTAATGAGAACCTACTGTAGAGCACAGGGAACTCTACTCAGTGCTCTGCGGTGACCTAAATGGGAAGGAAATCCAAAAAAGAGGGGATATATGTATACATAGAGCAGATTCACTTTGCTGTACAGCAGAAACTAACACAACATTGTAAAGCAACTATACTCCAATAAAAAAGAATTTTTTAAAAAAATGATGTCTCAAAGGGTAACACATAACAGAGACTTTCTTGAAAACTGTAACTAGTTTTTGAAACTTTAAGGAATATAGTTACATTTTATTGTACCAAGAATCACTTCAAAAGTTTCCAAACATAGAAAGTAAGACAGATTTTGCCAAGGATGTTAAGATGCCAACACCCAACTGGTTGTCTTGTCTCCATTTCCTGATCTTGAAAAAATAATGATCCACGGGCAGCTGTTAATTGTGGCTAAGGCCTAATCAATACCCATGATGCTGTGCTTGTATCTGCCCCGTCAAAGCCTATAATGAATGTTCAGTCTAAATATTTTTATGTTCGTCTCAGCATTTTATGAGAGAACCCCTCTACCTTTTCCCCAAGTATCCCAAACTCCCCAAGGCCCAAACTAAACTCATCCTCTTCCCAGCCCTCAAGTAAGCTCCTTTTTTTTTTTCTTTTTTAAACTTCTCACCCTGAAGAAGGCAGCAAACATCCACCTGGTTCGATCTGGAAGGCATTCCTCCATTTCCTTGCCAGGTACCAAGTCCCGAGGCTTTTATCTGTATACTTGCCTCCCTTACCTATCACTGTAGGTGGGGCCTTCCCCGGTCTCTTCTGGACTACAGCTTCCTTAGGAGTCTCCGCCTTTGTAATCCACTCTCTCTGTTGATAGGGGTGATATGACCTTATTCCCTGATGAAAATTGTTCAATGGCTTTCCACTTCCTATAGTCTATAATCCAAACTCTTTGGCATTGCATAAATTGCACCAGACTATTTCTGCATGTCCATTTCCTGCCACTTCCCAAGACACACTCTACTCTAAGACCAATACTTTTGCAAGTCTATAAACACGCATGCTCTCTCGTTCCCTCTGTTCATGCCGTTCCCTCTGCAGCACACCCTCTTACAATACAAGTTCTATCCTGGCTGCTCGGTATATACATAAATTCCCTAAGACTTCAACACAGGCATAGCACTAATCACCTGCCTTGCCTTAGTTTTCATATTATAATACAGAGAAGATTATGACAGTTCATTTAGGCACCAAATTCCATCAATATGCTAATGATTCTTAAATCTGCACCTTTGTCAAGACCTCTCTCTCAAGCTGCAAACCTATATCCAATCTTGATCTTCAGTTAACATCTCCATTTGGAAGATCGTGAGGCTAACACAGAGCTTGCAGAGCACACAGCAGGGCTGGGGTTCAAATCATCAGGTGCGTGGTCTCCAATCCAGCTCGGTCCCCAGACCAGGAACCTGACGGTCATCTTTGACACTTCCTTTTCCTGTACGTCTCACCTCCATCACCCAGTTCTAGTTCATTAATAAAGATCCCAAGTCAGCCTACCTCTGCTCACCTCCACCCATTCCAGGCTTCGACACGTTATTGCTCTGACAACCGCAATTGCTTCCTGATTGGTTTCCTGCTTTTATTTTTGCTCTCTCCTGACTTTATTCACTACATCTGAGCCAGATCTGTATTTTCTAAACAGAAATTTTGTTATAGTTTTCCTTATTTAAAGTTTATCAATGGTTTCTCATTTTGTTTTGGCAAAACGCCCCAATTCTGAAGAGCCTAAAAAGCCCTCTTCCAGCCTCACTGGAGGTGCTCTCTGCTACTCTCACTGGGCTTCCGCCTCCTCCCAGGGGCCTCTGTTCAGCTGTCTGCCTCAGGCCCCTGTTACATGTTACAGTGTTTGGAAATCCTCTACCCCTCCCACTCCTTCCTCACCTATTCTCCCTCATCTTTGGTCTCAAAAGAAATGTAACCTCCTTTACAAGTTCCTTCCTGGATGTATCAGTTTAAATCAGGTACCACTGTTATATGCTGCCAGCGCATTCTACTTTCCTTCCTAGCAATTTATACAAGTTGCAACTAAATATTTGCATGTTAGCCTCTGCTCCTCACTGGCTTGAAAACTTCTCCTACCAAGTTTAATATCTAAGTGTTTAGCTCTAGTTCAATGCCTGTCATATGATAGACAATTAGTATTCTGAAGAAATAAGTAAATACTGCAGGCTAAAATAATATAGGTTAAATGCATGGTAAGGCAAAGAGAAGAAATAATCAAAACAGATACGACTCAGCATGAAATGACCAAAAGGACTAACATTGGAAGGTGCACAAAAGTCAGAATATGTCAGCAAAGTCACTATGGGCCCAGATGAAATAGAACTGCTTACAGTAATGCATTTATTTACATCCTTTCTCATCATGCCAATTTTCAAAACCCAAGATTAACTCTGAACTGAGACTTCGGTGGTCTAGGTTTCTGTTTCTATCCTGAGCCTGTCATCTAAAGGAAATTACTTCTCTGTGCTTCCTTCTTAAGAACAGGTAACATTTCTGCTACGAAAATGAACTGTAATGATGAAATTTTAAACTTAAGGGGAAAACAGTTTGAAAAGTACACTATTATCATTCTGTAGTGTGAATGCAATAGGGGAATGAAAAAAACTCTGCCCAACATCAGAGCAACATTATCATAAAAAATAATGTAATACAGCATTTTTCTTACTGGTGATTCTGTTCTAAAATCTATTCAATAGACAATAGGCAGATTAATCTTAATATACGCTTATGTCTGGTCCCGTACTTCTTCACTCACAGACCTTCACTGCCAGTATTTTTAATACAGAATTAAATCATACAGCTTCTTAAGAAAAACACCAAGATTGCACGAGCTAAATGGAGAAGTATGTTGAATTGAAAGATACTCCACAAAAGAGGAAATGTAAATAACAGTAAGCCTGTATACAGAAATATGTGGAATTTCATTAGCAATATATCACAAAGTATGAAATTTAGAACAGGGTCTTATTTTTAGTCCTTTTGGCTCATATACAAGGATTAAATACCTACTGTTGATAAGGATGTATGCAATTGGCACTCTCATATTTTCCAGTGGCTGTGTAAATTTTTATAACTCTAGTAAAAATTTAACTTAGCAATAGGTTTTAAGGGCCATAAAAATACTTATACCTTTTGAACTGGCAAATCCACTTACAGCAATCTATCCTGAGGAAATTATTCTAGCCAAGAAATAAACCTTATGCTGAAAAATGTTTAACCACTCAGTATTTATAATATTGAATCACTGAAAACCTGAGGTACAATAATGAGAATGATCATTGTTATTATGAAGCTTGTACTAACATAGAAAATGCTTATAATAATATATTAAGGGAAAATAGGAGAAAATAAAATTGTTTATATGAGTATATCTTTCAAATACATCTACATACATGTAGGCAAAGAGGCAATAATATTATACATCAAAATTCTAATAGTGATTATATTAATAGAGGTAGAAAGGAAGGAGGCAAATTTTTGCTGTTTTCCTTTACTGTCTTTTTTTCAATGTCATTTGACATTTATAATAAAGTTAACAACAGCAACAAAATCTTCAATGGCTCCCCACTGTCGGTTTAAATTTATGAGTACGAATTTCCTATTCAAAGTCCTCAGTTCACCTCTGCTTTCTCTTGAATCTTATCTTAGACTTCTTACTCCTTACACTGTATCCATCCCTTAACAAGTCCCCTTCCAGTGGGCCCAGTGGTGGTACTCATTCCAAGTTTACTTAGTTGAATAGACAAATCTTTCCTCTTTTGGAACATTTCCTGACCCACTCCCTGCTGGAGAGAGATATATTTTAGTTAAAGCAATTTGGTACTTTTAAGAGAAATTCTATTTCCATAAAAAGACTGTTTATAAAAGCAGTAACCTATTTAATTTGGAAATAGGCATCAGTAACCTATTTAATTTGGAAATAGGCATCAGATAAAGTCAATCGGGACACTGTACCGATTTTTTTCTTTCGTAGACATAAATTGACTTTATTTTCTGCATACCATATGTCTCAAAATAGGAAGCACAGTTGCTTCAATAAATGAATTTAAAGGAGTCAAGTTATATTCCACATCTAGAATTTTGTTCTCTTATTTAAAATTTATTCCATTAACATGTCAGATACAAAAATAAACATAAATATTCTCTCAGTATTGGTTTTCAATAAAATTACTAGGTAAAGCTAATGATTTAGGATTATAAGAACTAAGGCAGTATTTAGTGATGGCTTTAAGAACCTTCTTTAGCATTGACAAAGCTATTTAATGCCTATAAATTCTGGGTATGAGAGGCCTTAACAAAGAAGTACATTTTACAGCTGCATATGACAGTGTGAAACAATAAACAAACATTTATCACACTGAGGAAAAAGTCCAAACTTTATGGCCTGATATGAAACTTAACCTGTAATATTCCATAGCAATAGCCACATTATTGGTAAGGCGTTGGATTCCTAGGACACCCCCCTAAAATCTATTTACCTTATTATACTGAGAGTTTGGTAAGATAGCCTGAGGGAATCTGATACCCCAAAACCTTAGTTGACATATAAAATAGTGTTCAGAATGGGTGATAAGAATAAGAAGTCCTGTGCAATCGGCTGCCTTTACAAACAAGACATGTGTAATGCTGGTAACTGAGAAGAGCTGCTGTCATCACAGAGAAAACACAGTCACTACAAAAACAGTTCAGAGCTTTTGTACTTAAGAAAGACTCTGAGTTATGGGTTAAGAAGTAAAAGAAGACAAAAGATAACATCACTAGGCCCTGCAGGCTCACTCCATGTCCCAGGCAGTATAACAATTACTTAATTATGTTTAATTCTCACAACTTCTCTGCAAAGGAGACAGTATAACACAATACACCATGTAGGGCCACAGAAATGCGAGAGGCGCTAGGAGGGTAAAGAGTTTGAGCTTTAGGATCAAATATATCTGGAACTTATTATCCATACAACCTTGAGAAAATTAACTAGCTTCTCTAAGCCTCCATTTTCTCATCTATAAAGAAAGAAGGATGATGCAGACGCAGAGAATGGACTTGAGGACACGGGGAGGGGAAGGATAAGCTGGGACGAAGTGAGAGAGTGGCATGGACATATATACACTACCAAATGTAAAATAGATAGTGGGAAGCAGCCGCATAGCACAGGGAGATCAGCTCAGTGCTTTGTGACCACCTAGAGGGGTGGGATAGGGAGGGTGGGAGGGAGGGAGACCCAAGAGGGAGGAGATATGGGGATATATGTATATGTATAGCTGAGTCACTGTTATAAAGCAGAAAGTAGCACACCATTGTAAAGCAATTATACTCCAATAAAGATGTTAAAAAAAAAAAAAGAAAGAAGGAAAATTAAGGTATTGGTAAAGTTTCTTCCAGGCGTATTGTAGGGTTGTATTTCCTGTTTCCACTGTGGCTGGGTGAGGCAATAGGATTACTTCTGGCTAACGAGTCATGACCAGAAGTGATCCAGTTACTTCTGAGCCAGGGCATTTAATTGCCAATGCAAGATCCTACAGAGCTCTTTCTTTTTCCTCTAGCCCTGTAACTGGCCACATTTAAGATGGGTTGCTCTGTCAGAACGGGTCCTCGAGAAACCATCGTAAGCAGAGTCCCCTTGTCAATCTAGATTGGACGGGTAGCATGAGCAAGAGATAAATGTAGCTTTAAGCCACTAAGATTCGGGGATTGCTTTATCATAAGTGTAACCAAGGCAATATGAACTGATAAAGGTCACTTCTCTCCTATAGAGTTATGAGGATTTAATGAAGTAATATTAGAAATATTTTTCAAAGTCTCTAGCAAACAGTACTCAATCGACATCTATGATTACTATTATGTTATTATCTTTTATAAATTAGAATACTGAGATCGCAAAATATTCCATAATGTGCCTCAGGACACACTGCTATCAAGAGACAGAGTTGCTTCTGTAACACTGTAAAGCCTAAGATCTGTTCATTAAAGCCCCCCTCCTTTAGTCATCTAACCTGGCCAAAAAAAACCCCAACCTTCTAATAGTTATTATCTTTTTGTTCATATATGGGTTTTTTTGTTGCTGTTCTCAAACCCTCTCTCTGTTGCACAAAAATTAATTTCTTTTTATTCTCTGATTTTTTTCTGTGTGTTTGCTGTTTATTTTGTTTAATAAAGTTTGTCACATAGCATGGCAATCTTTATGCAAGATTTAACACTCACACCCCCCTACAATTTTGACTGCAGCCTATCTTTCAGAATTTATCTTCTACTTCTACCCATGCTAGTCTGGTCTATAAACGCTGATCCAAATATGAAATGCTCATTTTCTCCTTCTAGTCTTTGCTTATGCCATTCTAACTGAAATTCTTCCTCTGTCCAGTTTCTGATTCTTCTTTTTAAAAATTGGACTTAAACTCTATTTCTTCCACAAAGTCAACTCTAATCACAATTTAAGAGCACAGATGGTCCATCCTGCTTATTTGAAACATAATTTCATGTGATTTTATAAGACAGCTGTGTACTGCAGGGGTATAAAGCATGGAAACTGCAGTTCCCAGAATCCCTTGCCAGTAGAGTTCTGGTTAATTTCTTCCTATGACGAATTCTTACGAGATCTGAAGGCAGAGGAGGAAACAACATGCTTTGAGGATTTTAACTGCCTCATGGAACTGACTGAAAGCAAACAGATCAGACACTAATTACGTTTTTACATTTTGAGGGAGTTTACTGTAAACCCCCTTTACACAACAGCAAACGAATCAACAAACCACCGCCACCACCACGAAAAAACGTCAGCCCACACTAAAGAAGTCTTTGCTGTTCAAGAGGTTAAACAATCCCTGAGACACCAAACTTCCATGAATGGGAGGCAAGCTGTAGCTTAAAGAAGACATACTCGCTATACACACTTCAAGGGGAATAATGACAAAGAGGCAACTCTAAAAGGTGAAGGCACCTGTCAGAGAAAAAGGACAATGGAGTTCCTCGCAGGAAGTGCCTCCACTGCTTATGTGCACGTGTGTGTGTGTGCTAGAGTGTGAATGGGATTGTTTAGTGCCCCATTTGTATATGGGGTGGATGTGTGTGGAGGGAGGGACAATCTGTCTTCTAATTTTATAGATTCTCAGAACAAGAGGAACCACGCCTAGACCTGATGGAGCACTGACAGGTCTCCCAGATATTTTGGAGATTGAGTTGGTTGTAATGACTGGTTGGTTCTTTGGATTTTTATCCTGGCAAAAGGACTGGGTGTATTTTCTGCAGGGTAAGAGAAAAAATGTATCTGGCAAACAGAAGGACAAGTTGCGGCAGCAACAATATATGTACTCGTCAATTCCTAGTTCATTGTCCTCTTCCTGGGCACACTGGAAAACTACATTTCCAGACTCCCACAAAGGTTACTGAGTCCTGGAACGTGAGTAGAAGAGACAAGAGTTGCTTCTGTACTAAGGCGGTTAAGTACCTATGAACTTTGCACACACTTCTTTTCTTTTTCACTCCTGATATTAGAAGCCACCTTTTTAGACGACACAGTTGAAAGACGGAAGCAGCTTGCCATCTGAACCACTGCTTGGAGGCTCGTTACCTATGAATCCCACCCCACCTGCATCAGACTGTGAATGAAGCCAATAATATCACGGGGCTAACTGTCACAAAAGCTGACATTAACAATCGTGATTAGACTGGTCATAATGATTGAACAGGACAAACCAGGGGAAACTGGAACAAAAAGGTCCGTGAGAACTTTAGGGTTAGTGAGAAATCATGGCAACCAGGCTAAGATGTGGTTGTTTTCAAAATAGGACAGTGAACCCAAAGGTAGATCTGAGATCAGAAAATCAGTCTAGCACGTGTGATGTCTTAATTTTGTTGCTTGTATGTATGTCTGTCTGGGCTCCAGTTCCTTCCGGTAAGAGACAGTGACTTTTCAACTTTGCACCCCTAGCACCTGGTGCAGGACAGATGGGATAAAATGTCCAAACTGAGCATAAGCTTCAGGGTGTTTATCAAAGCAGGTCAGATATGCAAGAGGACATGATTTTGGCTGGGGAAAGTCAGGGATCAGGTTTCTATACCCAGTCTTAGGAAGCTGGGTACTCAGGACCAGTGGGTCCAGGTCAGCTATGCCCTGTGTGCCACAGCAGTGCTAGTCTAGAGGTACTTCATAGAGGTCCTTGCATTCCTTGGCCTGGGGTCACTTCAGCTTATAGCATCTGGAAAGAGGCTAAATATAGAGGTTAAATGAGCCAAGTTATTAGATTAAGAGATTAGGCAGGTACACCCAGAAATACCATCATATTTGCATTATTATTTAAAATAACTATTTAACTCTGTATTATTTTTTACTCAATAGTATATATATATATGTTATAAAATATCACAGAACATAGGAAACACTATCCAAATAACTGAATCTACATGTCATTAATTCTAGAGAGATTAAAGAAAGAATATGCTTGTAAAAAATAAAAGATTTAGTCATAGATATAACTGTAGTAATAAATGAACAAAGTTATTCACTTTTACAATTTTTATGCCTCTTAACACTGAAGAGACAGCTTTGAAAAGTGATTTCCCAAGATAATGAAAGAGGCAAAAAAGGAAGAGAATTTTATCACCCAGCACCTATAGGGGAGACGGAAAAATACGGAACATTTTCTATCTAGTGAAGTAAACATACATTCATATATACAAACATACGGGGGCAGAGAAAGCAGATGGGAAATTATTATAAGAAAAGCTCTAAAGAGACAAATCAGGAAAAGAAACACATAAAACCCAGATTCTTAAATTCCAGAAATAATTATGTATTTAATGGTTATTGAACCCTTTCCAAAGGAAAAATGTACTGAATTTTACTAGATTTTTACAAGAGCAAATTCTCTTTAACCTCCCCCCAAAAAACACACACACTGACACTCACTGCTTTCATATAAAATAAGAGAAAAAATTGATTTATTTATTTGTTCT
This sequence comes from Aethalodelphis obliquidens, assembly GCF_003676395.1. Taxonomy (NCBI): domain Eukaryota; kingdom Metazoa; phylum Chordata; class Mammalia; order Artiodactyla; family Delphinidae; genus Aethalodelphis; species Aethalodelphis obliquidens. The sequence goes on from NW_020837961.1 coordinate 7,699,306, forward strand.
TTCTCAAGTATTTACTGAGCATTCACTATGTGCCTGACATTGTGAAAGTATTACCCCAAAAAAAAAAAAAAAAAAAAAGGAAGGAAGAAAATGACATGATTCTAAAAGAGCTCTCTAATGTAATAAAGACACTCAACACATCAGAAGAGGCTGTCAATAAACAGAGCAAATACACTTAAAAGAACGGGTTATGGAGTTTCAGTATCACATCACATGGAAAATGTATTAAAATATATGTCTATGGAGGAAAAGGTGACAGACATTAGGAAAAAAAATCTACCGCATGAATAACAGATATAGAGAAAATAGGAAATAATAGCAGAGATCGATGAAACAGGAAATAGCTACAGTAGAGAATCTGTAAAACTGAAAGCTGCAAAGACTAATAGACAAGTATCTAGCAAGCCTAATCAAAAGCAAAAAGGAACATGTCCCGAAATATTAAAAATGAAAAGAAGACTGTAACCACAGATGAAATATTGATTTCAAAAATAAGAGGAAACATTAAAATATTTTATGCTGATTAATTAATTAAAATAGACAATTTCCTAGAAAATATAACATCAAAAAACTAAAAACAGAACTACTATATGATCCAGGAATTCCACTCCTGGGTATACACCCAAAGAAAATAAAAGCATTAATTTGAAAAGGTACATGCACCCCAATGTTCATAGCAGCATTATTTACAATAGCCAAGACATGGAAACAACCTGAGAGTCCATCAACAGATGAATGGATAAAGATGTGTGTGCACGCACACACACGCACACACATATATGTATATCGATAATGGAATAGTATTCAGCCTTAAAAAAGAATGAAATTCTGCCATTTGTAACAACATGGATGGACCTAAAGTGTATCATGCTTAGTGAAGTAAGTCACACAGAGAAGGACAAATACTCTTTTACGACTTACTTGTGGAATATAAAAAATAAACCAAATGAATTAACAAAACAGAAACAGACTTATAGATATGGAGAACAAACCAATGGTTACCAGTAGGGAGAGGGAAAGGGTGAGGGGAAAGCTATGGGTAGGGGATTAGGAGGTACAAACTACTGTGTATAAAATAAATATGCTACAATGACATACTGTACAGCACAGGGAATACAGCCAATATTTTATAATAACTTTAAATGGAGTATAATCTATAAAAATATCAAATCACTATGCTGTACACCTGAAAGTAATATAATATTGTAAATCAACTATACTTCAATTAAAAACTAATAATTCAGAATAAATAAAAAATATGAGGGACTTTCCCGGTGGCACAGTGGTTAAGAATCCAACTGCCAATGCAGGGACACGGGTTCAATCTCTGGTCCAGGAAAAGCCCACATGCCACGGACCAACTAAACCCGGGTACCACAACTACTAAGCCTGTGCTCTAGAGCTTGTGAGCCACAACTACTGAGCCTGTGTGTCACAACTACTGAAGCCCACATGCCCTAGAGCCTTGGTGCCGCAACTACTGAGCCCACATGCCATAACTACTGAAGCCTGCGCACTCTAGGGCCTGTGTGCTGCAACTACTGAGCCTGCTCGCTGCAACTACTGAAGCCCGTGCACCTAGAACCCATGCTTCGCAACAAAAGTTCCGCAATGAGAAGCCCGTGCACCGCAAGGAAGAGTAGCCCCCACTCGCTGCAGCTAGAGAAAGCCTGCACGCAGCAATGAAGACCCAACACAGACAAAAAAAATAAAATAAAAAATAAAATAAATTAAAAACATGAATAGGACTATAGGCACAAAATAAACTGAATCAGTAGTTAAAGATCAACTTACCAAAACAAATTCAAAAAACAAAACAAAATTAAAAACAAATAAATCAATAAACCTCACTAGATCTAGACACATTCTGCCAAATATTGCAGGAACTGATAATCCTCCTCTTAAACTGTTTCACAGATTACAAAAGGCTCTCCTCATTTCATTTTATTAACATAGCGCAACCTTTATACCAAAAGTAGACAAAACAAAAAAAATTATTAACCTAGATGCAAAAATGCTAAACAAAATATCAGCTATCCAAAACTTTCAAGGTGTTTAAAAATAGCTATCAGGGCCAGGTTCAGAACTGGTTTATTCCAGTGATGCACTGTTGGTCTAAGGTTAGAAAATCTATGAATATGACTCTCCACAATAAAAGAAAATGGGAGAAAAACCATGCAATTATCTTAACAGAAATCAAAGGAATATTTGCTAAAGTTTAACATTCACTCAAAATAAAAATTCTTAGCAAAATATAAATTTATAAAACATACCTACCAAAGACCTAAAGTAAACACCATAAACCTAATGAGTGTATGTGTGAAGAAAAAATGCATGAAAACATACTGACACTAACTACTTTCATATGAAACAAAAAAACAAGAAGCAAATATTTATGTGTTCATTTTCAAGCTTTTATTGGAGGTCGGCTATGTGCTTGGCATTTCAAAAGAATTACCCGCCCCCTCCCCAAAAAAAGGAAAGAAAGAAAGAAGATAAATGCAATTATAATATGTAAAAGTAAAATGTAGAAAACTTCCCTTAAAATCAGGAAGCAACTCAAGAAGGCATGCTATCATCATTTCTATTTAACCTTATATACTGGGAGTCCTGGAACGTAGCACAAGAAAAAAAGATATCAAATGATAAAAGGCTTGAAAAGGAATAAATGATGCTCATTATTTCCACATGATATGACTGTCTCCAAATGAAGTCAAACAGAATTGCTTACAAAATATTATGAGAATTTGGCAAGGTTTTCAGATATAAAGTCAATGGTAAAAGTCAGTTTCAACATTAAACGTCAGCAACAAAGTTTGAAGACATAGTAAGTACTCCATTTATAATATCTACAAAATGGAGATCTAGGAGAAAATGATAATTTTTTAAAAATCAAAAGACATTAAAGAGGACCTGAGTAAATGGAAAGTTACATGATGGTCATGGATAAAATACCAATGCTCATGAAATTAATCTATCAATTCAATTTAAATTCTAAATAAAATTTCTCATGAAACTTGATAATATTCAACTGCAAAAGCAAAGGACCAAGAATGGCCACGATAATTTTCAAGAAGAAAAACAAAGTTGAAGAAACTTATTCTACCAGATAACACTAATTAAGACACTGTGGTAATGACATAAGATAAACACACAGAAAAAGCAACAAATAGTACAGTCCAGAAAGAGACATAAAAGCATCTGATATACAATGGAAATGCTATTTCAAAAAGTGGGGGAAAGACGAACTATTGAACAAATATGCTGAGTTGATTGATTTTCACATATAAAATGAGATTACTACATTATGTTTAACATAAAATTCAATTTTGAATGATTAAGACCTATATATATATATATATATATATATATATATATACACACACAAAGGAAACGTTAAAACTTTTGGAAAATAATAAAAAAGACTTTCTAAGTGATCTCAAAGTAGGTGAGGATTTCTTAAACAAGATGTAAAAAAGCACAAACACTAAAGACTTCACTGAAGTAAAAAATTTTCCAACATTAAAAGACACTGTATTCTATATGAAAAAAAAAAAAAAAAACCAGAAAATTGGGTGAAAGTATTTGGAACACATATAGCTGACAACAGCTAGCAAACTCTTACAAATCATTAAGAAAAAAGCAAACAACCCAATAGCAAAATTCGCAACAGTAGGAGAAAGCAGTACACAGAGTAATAAACACAGATATGACCAAAGTTTAATAAACATATGAAAACAAACACATGAAATACACGCTGCCCGCGTGGTAGGCTACATTATAGGGAAGGTACAAATTAACTCAGAAATCCCAGTGGCGTAACAAAACAGGTTTGTTTTTCAGTCATGACACAGATCCAATGCAAGCTGACAGGCCACTCTGAGGACCCATGCTTCACTGTCCAGTTAATGTACTGTAAGAAAGGGCTGGAAAAGTTTTGAATCTCTACCTCTGACATGACAGTTGTCGCTTCTGCTCACAGCCTACTGGCCAAAAGTAGTTGACTGGCCTCACCTACCTGCAATGGGGCTGGGAAACGTTGGAGAGACACCTGGACATTCAGTGAAAAATAAATGTCTCTGTGATGAGTAGCAATTAGAGAAATCCGAACTAAGGCAATAGCAAGATGCTTCCCACACTCATTAGATTCGGGGGAACAACCATGAGAACTCTGATATTACCAACGATTTGTGAGGATGTGAAAAACGAAAGTCACACACAGCTGTTGAATATGTAAATTAGCACATTTTAAGAACATCTGCAATACCGGGACAAAGGTGTACCTACTTACGACCCTACTCTACAGGTGCATAAAAGGTGTCATGTGAAAATTATTCACTTAAAGTTGGTTTGTAATAGCAAAATATTGGAAATCAACTGAATGTTGGAGACAACCTAAATATTAGAAAAACCTAGAATACCTAAACTGTATTTTATTCTTTCTGAAAGTGAATATTGATAGAGCATATTGAACAGGAAAAAAAGTTGCAGAAGGTGATATACTGTACACTTTATTAATATAAAGTTGTAAAACCTGCAAAGTTATAATATATATTGTGTGTAGATACAGGTACGTGGTTAGCCTATAATAATGTGCATAAATTATAAACAATTTCAAAATGGGGAGGAGAGACGGTATGTTAGGCTACACTATTCATAAAACAATTCATATCTGTTAATTCTACTATAGGTAATAAAACCTAAGAAAATAATACCGTTTAACAGTCACAAGTTATTCTTTGTTAACACTTACCTAGTAAGGCTTTTTATATTAACGATAATTAGAAGCAGCCCCATATTTTCAAAATAGTTAAATATGGATGACGACATATGAAACACTATGATTATTAGAAATATATATATTAAGTAGTATAGTGACTGGAACTTGATCAACAGTAGCTACCGTCATCATCATCACTGTTACTGCTACTACTATTATTTACCTTTATTAAAGGAATAAGTACGCAAAGTAGGCTGATGTGTGGAAACAACAGTGAAACAACGTCAACTGGAAAAAGTGGAATACTAATTAGAATGTTTGTATACATTAATTAAAGCACCATAAACTATATTCACATCCATTAACAATGATTTTAAAATAACTTAGCATTTTAGTAAAATTTAATGCTTATTAAATGACTATTAATTTGCATATTGAAAATAAAATTATACTGTCACTCAATTTTCTCAAAACCCTACATTAGTTTAAATTTCTAGTTCACTATGCTAATAGGCATAGGCATTTATTTTATTTTTTATTTTATTTTATTTTATTTATTTATTTTTTTGCAGTACGGGGGCCTCTCACTGTTATGGCCTCTCCCATTGCGGAGCACAGGCTCTGGACGCACAGGCTCAGCGGCCATGGCTCACGGGCCCAGCCGCTCCGCGGCATGTGGGATCTTCCCGGACCGGGGCACGAACCCGTGTCCCCTGCATGGGCAGGCGGACTCTCAACCACTGTGCCACCAGGGAAGCCCAGGCATAGGCATTTTTAAAACCATTTAAGAAAATATATCTGTGACAACTAGTTTCATTATTGAAGAAAATCTCCTTCATAAATGATGCATGGCCCCTGAAATCATTAACTTCTGAAAAGAAAAATAATTTCACAGTTGTTTCTACTACATAACTGCTTACTTGATAACTGCATTATTTTTATCACACGTTTTTTAGTTAATATGACTTGGTTTACCAAAGGAAACATCTATAAAAGCAGTAGGAGAATGCAATGACTAAACCTCTTATGTGCTTGTAATTTTAATTTTTATCAGTACAGTTTTATCCACTGAGAAAAGTCAGGAAGGAAAGAGATTATCTTCTATTTTATACTTTCACTCCAGCACTGAATGAATCTGACATTTATTTTTATACAATGGCCCGAACCTGAGGTGTTTTTCTTTACCGTCGTCAACAAGAACACAGCAAATTCAGTGGCAAGTCTAGGTCATACCCCAAGGGGAGAGAGAAGAAAGAGTTTTCTTCCCTTAGTTCCTGGATCTTCTTTAGGGTTTATACTGTGACCAACGAACATGGGTTGTGAGGCTTATTTAGAGCCATTTGCACTTGTGTTAGGTAGAAAAAGACTTTGTCTCCTCTCCTCTAATCATTATTATACTAGGTTACAAGGAGCTGTGCCTATGTTCTACACCTCTGTAAAAATCTATTTGATGTTCCCTTCTGTATCATCTATTCCATTTATTTGTTTGCATATGTAGTCTACCCAGTTATTGACCATGAAATGGTTAGATGAGCATGCCCTTGAGCTAGCTGAGCTGGTGATCATTGCTCATCCAGGAAGTGTCATGGCACTGTGTAATGGAGGTATCATTTTTTTTTTCCAGCTTGGACTCAGATCAAGAAGAGGCTTTCCTATATAAGGGACAGAAATACAATTCTCCCCATTGCCTAAGAGCAGAGAAAACAGCTAGCAGAGAGAACACAGATGGGGACAGATGGCTTAGACTAGAGAGACATCTCCAGAGCCAGTGGACAAATGCCATTTCTGGATTACCATTTTACATCTCTAGCCATACAGGGATCAGAAATGCTTAGCTGTTCAAGACACATACAGCTGTAACTAGAGATGTCTGAGAAAGATAGCTACGGAGGCCAAATGAAGTAACATTAGTACCAAGGACAGACATCATTCTCACAGCTCACTAAGTCATTCTAGAAAGGACACACCAACCACATTTTGTTTGTTTGTCTGTTTTATACCAACTACATTTGAAAGCGTTTTCAGCTTCAGTTTTCAAAGATCAACTGGCGGAAAAAAAGATCTTAAGATACAATCTTGGTGAAAGAGTTAGTGCCTTATAATCTCTTGCAACTCACATGCTCTGCCTCATTTCTGGGGATTTGAAATAACAAGGATTTTAATCACCTCTAAACTAAGCAGAGCTAAGCAAAGATTAGTCTGCTCATGTAAATTTAAACTTGCTCATGCAAGACCACAGAGAAGCTAAAGTTACAAACTACGGATTAACCAATTTCTCTATTGAGTTAGCTTGGTCATGAACCATACAGTGAGACTGATAGAGGGTAATCAGTATACATTAATTATTGATTCTCTATATGCCTGAAATATTCCAAATGGGATTAATTTCATAATAGTAATAGAATCTCTTCAAACAGTTTTTATGACAGGCTTCAAGATTATCTTTCATTTATGAAGTGATTCATCTAAGTCTCTTCACCTGAAAGTAGGTATATTCCAATATAAATGGAGTTAATGAGCAAATGTTCCCTAAAAATGTTCCTCAAATCCTATATTTTTAAATGCATTTACTTGGTGAGTATATTTTTGACACTGAATTTTTATTAATTCACAGTAAACAAAATTTCTACTATATATTTGAATTAGTTTTCTGTGAGCTTGTATACACAAATATTTCAGTGAAGAAGATACAGAAGATAGTTTGAATCTGGAAAGGAATGCCTAGTAGTTAAAAAAATTTTCCAAAAATAAAAATTAAGGTGGAACAAGTTTTATAAAAAAAGATGTCTGTATTTCTTTTAAAAATAAACTGTAGTCTCTTACCCTAAGTATTAAGTAATGACTCATTACTTCACTTGATTTAACTTTAAAAAGAAAGCCACAATTATTTTTATAATAACCTGCAATTAAAACCAGAGATAAGAATCCTTTAAAATTTTGCCTACAATGAACACAAGAAAGTTTGGAGAACATTTTGTCTTAGAACGGGAAAAAAAGTAGCTATATAAATATCATAGTGGTCAGTTAGGAATATTATATACACCTAGTAAATAGGAGAAGTTCTACTCAAAAGATTTAAGACTTGGAAAGGGGCTCTAAAATTAATGCGATCACTCTTCTGGTTGGACAAATGATCAAATAAATTCTCACGATATATTTTAGGTTAATGGAGTTTTTTCTTTTCACTAGCAAAACAACTATGTGCATTTTGGAATTCTCTTAATAAAGAAAACAAAATTTTACACATTAGACCCTTTATTCTGTCATATGTATGATAGTTCTTATTTTTCTTGTTAAAATTTGCTTACATACTTTCCACTGACCATGTGTTATTTTTATAATTATGAAAAAATCAATAAAGTGATTTCTATTTTGCGAAAGAAAAATTACAGTTGCACATTTTATTTTACCCCCAGAAGTAACCTTCCATTATACTTGAGTGTTCTCTATATTATAGGGAATACAATGGAAACAATTCTGATTGAGCAGAAGTAAAACTTTCTATTAAAAAATATCACTAAGAGTTTTATAGTATCCATTAGTCTTTAATCCATTTTGAGCTTATTTTTGTGTATGGTGTTAGAGAATGTTTTGATTTTCTTCTTCTACATGTGGCTGTCCAATTTTCCCAGCACCACTTACTGAAGAGACTGTCTTTTCTCCACTGTATATGCTTGCCTCCTTTGTCATAGATTAACTGCCCATAGGTGTGTGGTTTTATTTCTGGGCTTCCTATCCTGCTCCATTGATCTATAAGTCTGTCTTTAGGCCAGTACCATACTGTTTTGATTGCTGTAGCTTTATAGCATAGTCTGGAGTTAGGGAGCCTGATTCCTCCAGCTCCATTTTTCTTTCTCAAGATTGTTTTGGCTATTCGAGGTCTTTTGTGTTTCCATATAAATTATAAGACTGGATACTATAAAACTCTTAAGAGGAAAACATAGGCACAACACTCTTTGACATAAATTGCAGCAATACCTTTTTGTACCCACCTCCTAGAGTAATGAACACAAAAACAAACAAATGGGACCTAATGAAACTTCAAAGCTTTTGCACAGCAAAGGAAACCATAAACAAAACAAAAAGACAACCCTCAGAATGGGAGAAAATATTTGCAAATGAAGCAACCAACAAGGGATTAATCTCCAGAGTATACAAACAGCTCGTGCAGCTCAATATTAAAAAAAAAACAAAAAAAAACCCAATCAAAAAATGGGCAGAAAACCTAAACAGACATTTCTACAAAGAAGACATACAGATGGCCAAAAAGCACATGAAGAGGCTCAACACTGCTAATTATTAGAGAAATGCAAAGCAAAACTACAATGAGATATCACCTCACACCAGTCAGAATGGCCATCATTAAAAAGTCTACAAATAATAAATGCTGGAGAGGGTGTGGAGAAAAGGGAACCCTCCTACACTGTTGGTGGGAATGTAAATTGGTACAGCCACTATGGAGAACAGTATGGAGGTTCCTTAAAAAAACTAAAAATATAGCTAACACATGATCCAGCAATCCCACTCCTGGGCATATATCTGGAGAAAACCATAATTCAAAAAGATACAAGCACCCCAATGTTCACTGCAGCATTATTTACTACAACCAAGACATGGAAGCAACTTAAATGTCCATCGACAGAGGAGTGGATAAAGAAGATGTGGCACATATATACAATGAACTATTACTTAGCCATAAAAAAGAATGAAATAAGGCCATTTACAGGAACATGGATGGACCTAGAGACTATCATACTAAGTGAAGTAAGTCAAACAGAGAAGGACAAATATCATATGATATCACTTATACGTGGCATCTAAAAAATGATACAAATGAACTTATTTACAAAACAGAAACAGACTCACAGACTTAGAAAACAAACTTATGGTTACCAAAGGGGAAAGGTGTGGGGTGGGAGGGATAAATTAGGAGGTTGGGGTTAATATATACACACTACTATATATAAAATAGGCAATCAACCAGCACCTACTGTATAGCACAGGGAACTCTATACTCTGTAATAACGTATATGGGAAAAGAATCTGAAAAAGAATAGATATATGTATATGTATAACTGAATCACTTTGCTGTACAGCTGAAACTAACAAAACATTGTAAATCAACTCTACTCCAATATAAAATTTTTAAAAAGTTAGTGGGTAAAAAGAATAAAAACATAAAAAATATCACTGTCCATTAAATAATAAGAGTGTCCTGAGCATTTTTGGATGAATATAACCTTGGATTAAATCTGCTAAAAACAAGTATATTTAAGACCACTAGGTCCAAAAAAAAAGGGGGTGTGGTGCTGAGGGAAATGCAAGCCACAGAGCATGGAAACCCAAGAAGATAAAGAGTCTTTCTAAAGGTTTCACACAATAGCCTAAAGAGCAGACATAACCTACCTTGGTTTTTGGAGATGGCTTTTGTGTGTCTCTCACGAAGTCTTTTGTTAGAAGGATGTTCTTACAATTGGCCTCCTATAAAAGAAGTATAAAAGGAACATTAGAGACCGAAGAACACTACCCTAACCAGAAATTACAATGTAGTGAAAAGCATTTCTGGATTGAGTTGTTCATATCAGAAGCTAGTGAGACTGTAGAGAGCAGTCAAAACGTTTCCTTTCTTCTTTGTCACATACATCAGTGAAGTAATGTAAGACAGTGATGGAGTAGGTGTGGGGCTTACAGGACATATATATTCAGAGATGAGTATTAAGAATCTCATCTACGCTATCATGTCATTTACATATCCACAGACATCTCACCTCTTCTTTGGAGAACTGAGTAATTCTCCAAGATATCAACACCAAACTTGAAGTTTCCAACTTTCCCCAAGTATTTTACAAACAGGTTCTGATTCTGTAAATGTTTTATCATAAATAAATTCCTTCACATTGTTTATAATTTGTATCGAATAGTGACAGTTGCATATCAATATCCCGAGAAAAAATATCTGAGTATCTGTTTACAAAATTATTAAGCTTCTAAGTCCTCGGTTCACGCCAAAACAGTACATGCAAAAATAAGAGCAGAGATTACGAGGCAGCAGCTTACTTGCGGTTGGATAGATTTACTATTTATTTCTACATGGTAAATAAAAACAACAATCTTGTTGTTTTTTACAAAATAATGTAGGGCCTCACTTCTGAATAGCCATTAACTTGAGTCAGTTTTCCATAGATGGTTCTATCTCCAAATTAAGACAGAACGAAAATACATAAGAGGAAGATTATAGTCAACAATAAAGCTAAGGAGTAAATAAGTCAGATTTCTTTTACCTGCTCCAAAACCTTCACCTCTGCAGCCCATTTCTTCCCCTATCATGTCTACCATTCACTCATCTAAATAATGAGTTTTTTTCCAATTTACTTTAGGGTTAATTATCATCTTTTAAACAAAACTGTATTCTACACATTTTATAATATTACTAAAATTTCCTGGAATTACATTCTTATATTTTTAAAGGGAACAGTATATTATGAGGACAAAGTGTCCCTAAAGAAAATAACACTACTACTTACTACTAATAAATAATTACTAAATCATAGGATGTTTCGGGCACTGTGCTAAAGACTTTGCATTCATAATGCCATGTCCCCCTCAACAGCCCTATGAGTTAGGTACTATTATTATATCGTATTATCATTCCCCTTTTAAGTATTACACAACAAAAGCATACAGAAGTTAAGTAAATTGCCTAATGTCACACAGGACTCAAAGATGGTTCTGAATAACTTTAAGGCCTGAGCTCTTATCATCTTTATATACTACTTCTCATCCAATATACTTGACAGCTTAAATGACCAGGTTGTAGAACCACAGCATTTTAAAGCCAAGAGATTTTTTAATGATCAACTACTCTATCCACGCCCCTAATTTTACAGATGAGGGGTGTGCATCCTGAGGTGATGTGCCCCAAATCACATAGAGAGTGGTAGAGTCGAGACCCATGCCTGGACCACAGGGCTGTACAGGCTACCTGTCCTCCACTCTGTGCTAGGGAGCAATATTCCCAGACTCGGAGGGGATCATGAACCTCTTGTGAGCTGGGGGCAGGGGTAGCTGCAGCGCGGCCAACACTCTCAGCTGCCTGTGGCCTCATGCACAGCCCTGTGTAAGGACCAAGGGTACATTTCTGAGCTCTCCAAATAAGTGTGCATTCCAGTCCTACCCTTTCCCACCAGTCACACCACCTGCTGTTGGGAAGCTGTTTACTGGAAATAGTGAATGAACCCATTCCCGCTTCTGACTCACTGTGAGAGGGATAAACTATATCCAGCATGACATTTAAAAGGTTTAAGTGATTAACTGCATAGTCCGTTGCGTAATTTGGCTACCCTTGGATAATATAATTAGGTATAATCCTTATACCTCTTTTTAAACTACTGGTAAGTAAATGCTAGAATGTGATGAGAAGAAAAAAGGCCAACTCTTAAGGGAAGTGAATAGGAATAGGTGACCTTTGTCTATGTCTGTCTGAGCTTATAAATGCCTATAATTCTTTCTTCCTTATGCATAAACTAAAGGTGGCCGTGTTTCCTTTAACAGTGACAGTATCACTCCTAATTTGCCTCCCTGTCACTGTGAATTAATAAGTATAAGGCTGATAGCAGGTTTTCCCTAAAAGACTCTGAAAGCGTTTTCTGTAAACTTTTAACTGAAAATGTCACCTACATAAATTACGTTTATTTTTTGTTTTATGACTTTAAATTCAGAGAGTGGAGTCAAAGCGAAGTTCAGTAGTCACAGCACAATCCTAGCTCTCTAACCAGCTCTAGGAAGTCAGGCAAGCATTTTTTTTTTTTTTTTTTTTTTTGCGGTACGCGGGCCTCTCACTGTTGTGGCCTCTCCCGTTGCGGAGCACAGGCTCCGGACACGCAGGCTCAACAGCCATGGCTCATGGGCCCAGCCGCTCCACGGCATGTGGGATCTTCCCGGACCGGGGCACGAACCCGTGTCCCCTGCATCGTCAGGCGGACTCTCAAACACTGCGCCACCAGGGAAGCCCCAGGCAAGCATTTTAACCTCTTGGACCTCTCCCTCAGTTTAAAGATCTATACAACAAAGGGACTGGATTAGGTGAGCTCCAAGAATCCTAGCTAGCTCTTAAATTTCAAGACTTTATGACCTTATGATTCTTTCAGGAAGCAATATTTATTGACAAAAAAGTTAAGCCACATCCTGTTGAGGGTTGCATTCCCAATGCCCCCATCCGAATGCTGCTGGAGTACTGGCACCCATGCAATAGCAGTGAACTATAGAACACAGGCCACACTTCCTGCAGGGCCAAGTGTTACTCAGATTTCTGGAGGGAAATTCAGTAATTCAACTAGTACCTTAAATAAGTAACTGGTAATAACTTAATGTATTGTTTTAAAACAGATATAGTATGGTAACTCCATAATATATTATGAGAAATATTTTAAAGATAAAACCTTTTTAAAGTTGTGCTTTTAAAAAACCATTTATGCTTGTAGGTATATACCTGAGAATTAAAAACATATGTCCACACAGAAACTTTCACATAAGTGCTCACTGTAGCATATATGTTTGTAGGTATATGCTTGTAGATATATTCCTGAGAATTTATGCTTGTAGGTATATAACTGAGAATTGAAAACATACGTCCACACAGAAACTTTCACGTAAGTGCTCACTGTAGCATTATTCATAATGGCCAAAAAGTGGAAACAACACAAATGTCCATCAACTGTTGTTCAGATAAAAAAAATATGGTGTATACACACAATGGAATATTGTCCAGCTATAAAAAGGAATGAAGTACTGATACCTGCTAATCACATAGATTCACCTTGAAAACACTAGGCTAAGTGAAAGAAGCCAGACACAAAAGGACATATATTGTGTGAGTCCATGTGTACGAAATGTCCAGAACAGGCAAATAATAACAGGAAGCAGATCAGTGGTAGCCAGGGCCCGGGAGGAGGAGGGAATGTACAGTCACGTCTCATAGCTCCAGTCTGTATGGGGCTTCTTTTGGGGTGACAAAAATGTTCCGGAGTTAGGTAATGGTAATGGTTGTACAACTTGGTGAACATGCTAAAACCCAATAAACTGCATATTGTAAACAGGTGAATTTTATGGTACATGAATGATGTCTACATTTTTTAAAAAGCCTTTTAAAGCAAATCCCCACATTCCCAGGGCAAAGGGAAGAGACCTCAGGTTTGTGTTTGAACTCTCCCCTTAGAAGAACTTCTTTGCAAAGGTTTGAAGGGGGAACGTTTCGTGTTTGTAAGTATTATGTGAGCGTGGAAATTCTCTCAAATATTAACTGAACCCTATTATTATGTGCGGCATTGCAACGCTGGTCACTGGAGACTGGAATGATAAATTAGACACGAATATATTACATAGGGTATACTTATATTTATTTTAAACATTTCTACTTGAACGAGACTTCTGACTGAACTGACTGCCCACTCCAAAGACTTGAGTAACATCCAATTGCTTAAACCCGCTCTATCATGAAAACACCATTTAAAAATACAATAGGGAAAGAAAAAATACCTTGTTTGTCACTGCTTTGTTGGCCTTTCCATTCACTTACTAATGACAATAAAAAATAGGAAAGCACCTGCCGTTCCCTCCGCCTAGCCCGCTGCTCCCAGCTATTCACATTGTGTGCCCACACTTCATCCAGGTCTCTGTTCAGATTTGCTGGAGGGGACTCCCTCCCTGGAACACCTTATCTGAATCACCACTGCTCTCCCCCCTCCCACTGGGGCGCTCTCTATTTCTTCAGAGCGCTCAGCAATATCTCCCTTTAATATTTAGTGGTTTTAATTCTTCACTGTCCATCTCACCCTGCTCTGTGAGAAGACCTGTATCACTCACAGATACATCCCCAAGGCCTAGAACAGTGTTCGGCACACAGCAGAAGCTCAACTGTTGTGGTGAATGAGTAAGCCAAATCAATGAACAGTATCCCTTTTCTAACCTTTCACAATCCCTCTGTGCATTCCTCCTGTTTTTAATTCTCTCCTTAATCAGCTTACACTTCACGACCTTTCATTCCTCTGCTAATGCCCTTCGTTTTCTTCCTCTTGTCGTCAATCACTGCATTTATTTCACAAAAGGACAACCTTGGATGAATCCGGTTATATGCCTTCTCTGTGCTGGGAATGGAGCAACTGAAAGTGGCTGGAAAAAAATTATAGAACTGGGGCTTCCCTGGTGGCGCAGTGGTTGAGAGTCCGCCTGCTGATGCAGGGGACACGGGTTCGTGCCCCGGTCCGGGAAGATCCCACATGCCGTTGGGTGGCTGGGCCCGTGAGCACTGGCCGCTGAGCCTGCGCGTCCGGAGCCTGTGCTCCGCAACGGGAGAGGCCGCAACAGTGAGAGGCCGGGCTTACCGCAAAAAAGAAAAATATATATAGAGAGAGAGAATTGGTTGACTGTGTCATGTTAAATTTATTATCATAAATCTTGAATGAACCCTGTCTAATCCACAGCAATCCTGCTATACTTCTTTAGTAACATGATTTTCCACTCTCCAAGATGATACTTCATGTCTCCTCCTCTCTTCTCAAACCCTTTTCCTTCCATTCTTGCTTCATTGGAAAAAAGAAGCATCAGAGAAGCTTCTCATTACCCCACCATCAAATTTACAAACCACTCTATGTCCCTCCAGGTACCATGGAAGATTCTGGTCCTAATCAGCCATTCCCTCCACGCCACCTTTGAGCCCATCTCCTCTCACCCTCTCAAGGACGTCACTCTTTCAATTCTCCCCTCCCACTCCCTCTCCACGAGATCATTCCCATAATCACACGCGTGCTCTGTAATTATCTTTAAGAACAGAAAACACCAACCAAAACAACAACTTCCTTAATCTTAGTTCTCTCATTAGCCGTGGTCCCACGTTGTTTGCTGTCCTTTATAGAGCACTCCTCCAAAGCAGCTGTCTTCACCGTATCTACTTCTTCATCTTCAGTGCCCCCAAACCTGTGTTTTTCGTTTGTTTGTTTTTTTGGTCACTAGCCACAGAAAGTGCTGAAAACAGTCACAGCTTGGTTTCCATCTTACTCAGTTAGCAACACCTGACCCAGGTGATTCCTTCTAATAGCTGCCACGTTGTCACTGATGGGGGGAAACTGCCCACCTCATTGACCAGCTCCACAGGATCTGCTTGGGTACTGTTCTCCTCTATACAATACAGTTACATATCTATTGGTTATTGGTTTGTTTTGTGTATCCTCTACTAAATACAAGTTCTATGAAGGTAAATAATTGGTGTCCCTTACTCATGACTAAAACTACAGTGCCACTGAAAAGTGCCTTGTGTAGTAGGAGCTCAATAAATACGTGTTGAATAAATAGTTGAATGAAATCGGAGTGACTCAAGGGTTGATGTAGAGAATTCTTCTTTTCCCAAAGCATACAATGATCTCAGAACACTTTCATTTCTTTTAAATACAACCAATATCCTAACGACTCCCAAATCTGTATCGCTATCTTTGACATTTCTCCTAAGCTACTTAAGTCTAACTGCTTACTTGGCAACTCTACCCTGCTGTCTAATAAGCACCTAAATTTATGTCCAAACCTGAGCTTTTGATTTGTCAGCAAAATAATTTATGTCAGTCCTGAAGTTTCTTCCCCAGATTAGCAAATGGTACCCAGTTGCTCAAGCCATGTCTTAGGTATCAACCTTGATTCCTCCCTTTCCCATACCTCCCACCATCAAACCTATCATCAAGTCCAGTCAGCACTCTCCAAAGTAAACTGGGATTCATTCACTTCTCTCTATGTACACAGCCAACCCAGTCACAGCCATCATTTTTCACCTGAATTACTTCAATCATCCTGCTTTCTATAAGCTTTGTATACGTAAATCAGATGATGTCATTCCTCAAGCAATGTCTCATCATTACTCCCGGAATAAAATCCAAACTATTTACCATAACCTACATAGCCTCACATGATCTAGCCCTTGCCTTCTTGTCTAACCTCGTCTCACACCACTTGCCCGCTCCCTTACTATGCCTTAGACACAATGGCCGCCTTTTCTACCTTCAAACACTCCAAGCCCTTTCCTGCCTTCAAGTATTCGTCCTTCATATTCCCTCTCCCTGGAATGCCTCTCCACCATTTCTTTAGCATGGCCGGTATATTCTCCTCCTTCAGCTCCTATGTCACCTCCTCCGAGAGGCCTTCTTTAACAACCCCATCTAAAGTGGCTCCCCTGATTACTCTCTTCCCTTATTAACCTGCTTCACTTCAAACACAGTACTTATTCTAATTTGTAATTCACAGTTTTATTTTACATTTTGATTTACTTATTGTACATCACCTCCAGTAGACTTTAAGGTTCATGTGGGTAAGGATTTGCTCAGTGTACCCCCAGCATTCTGTAGGTATTTAATAAGCGTTTTTTGAAGGAATAAAGAAAATAATGTCAACTCTTACATTTCCCTTGCCTTTAGTATTAATTTCCAACCACTAAAGAAACGTGATGGATCTCCATGATATTGAGAATCAGATGATAATACATTTTCTTACTACCTGGGTAATATAATAATGGGTGAGGGTAGGTGGCAAAGAAGCTGTTATTATGACAGGCAGAAGTTGTCAGAGAGCTGCAATTGGTCTGCTGGAATCAAACCACACAAGTGATTTGATCGAATTTAGTGAGTTGGAGACATGACAGAGAGCAATGCTGATATGATTACAAGTGGGTGTAACAGCCCAAGCCTAAGGCCTCCTACAGGAAAAAGCTACATAACACACTGCTACTTTGCACACAACCAGGATCCAATAAATGTCATTGGCAGATTGCAGACCACTCCTTACAATACCATAAAAGTCTCCACTTTAATTCAACTGTATCTGCAAAATGAATCTTAATTTGGCTGACTATAACAAATGAACAGGATGTTTTCTTAAAACTCAAAAGTAGGGCTTCCCTGGTGGCGCAGCGGTTGAGAGTCCGTCTGCTGATGCAAGGGACACGGGTTCGTGCCCCGGTCCGGGAGGATCCCACATGCCGTGGAGCAGCTGGGCCCATGAGCCATGGCCGCTGAGCCTGTGCTCCACAACGGGAGAGGCCACAACAGTGAGAGGTCCACGTACCGCAAAAAAAAAAAAAAAAAAAAAAAACAACTCAAAAGTAATACGATGTTATCTTTACATAAATAAAGGGAACAAATTGAATTAAAATAGCATTTAACAGATTTTCATTATGTAAACTTTTGGGAAGAAATCTGTAGTTCTTGGGCTTGGACCAGGGAAATATAAAGGGAAGAGGTGAGAAGTAGTTAAGTTTCAGATATATTTTGGACTCATTACTTTTACTTTATAAACTGCAACTACACTAATCACAAGTACAACCTTAATTGTCTTTTAAAATTGCTTTACAGAGAATGTTGAAAATTGTTTTACAGAGAATGGCAACCAGTCATTTCTGATTAAAGAAAAAGGAATGAGAATGAATATAGCAAGAGATGGTTAAAGATTTAAGCATCACTAAACATTAGAATCTTGACTTCTGATCTCATCATTACAATCCATTACAGTTTTCTCTTCCTTCAGCTCCTCTGTCAGCTCTTTGGAGAAGCTTTCTGTAACAACCTCATCAGAATCAGCTCTCCCTAGTTACTCTCAACTTGCTTTACTCCTGTAACAGTCACAACTGGTTTAAGATTGGTTTAGGTGTCCATATGTTGTGCTGGTGATTTCAGATCTATTCTTAATATATGTGCATATTAGCCCACCATGCTTTCTTGTTTCACAGTCTTGAAGAAGCTCTACTTTTTACTGATTTACACAGGGGTTTGAATCTGTTGTCAGAGGCGAGTGAGCGAGTGCCAGACTCAGGCCTTTTTATCTGCTGGTCCCTCTGCCTGGGATGCTCTTCCTCCTCATGTCTATATGGCTTGCTCTACCACAGCACTGTGATCTCCACTCATCTCAGAGGGGCTTCCCTCAATTTTCTATAGAAAATAGTGATGCCAACTTCCCTCTCTCCTCTCATATACCATTAATCTCAAGTCCTTATCATGGTTTTAATTTTCTTCACAGAATGTATCATCAAATGTCATATTAATTTTCTTAATTGTTTACTGTCTGTGTCCCCCTCCTAAAGAGGCAAAGTCCACGAAGGCAGAGATTTTTTTTAAAAAATTAAATGCTATAGCTCCAGTTCACAGAATACTAACTGCTACACAGTAGGTGTTTAATAAATGGTGGTTCAAATTAGACTTTATTGCTATTTTCAGGATATTACATCCCAAAAAAGCAGAAAACATTTTTTTTTCATGTGCACATGGAACATTCTCTAGGATTGACCACATATTAGGGCACAAAACAAGCCTCAACAAATTTAGGAGTATAGAATTATTTCAAGCATCTTTTCTGACCACAATGGCATGAAACTAGAAATAAACCACAGAAAAAGAAAAAAGTGATTACATAGAGACTAAACAACATGCTACTAAAAAAACAATAGGTCAATGATGAAATCAAAGAAGAAATTAAAAAATACCTTGAGTCAAATGACAATGAAAACAGAACCATACCAAATCTATGGGATGCAGCAAAAGCAGTTCTTAGAGGGAAGTTCATAGCAATACATGCCTTCTTCAAGAAAAAAGAAAAATCTCAAATAAACAGCCTAACCCACCACCTACAAGAATTAGAAGAAAAACAAAGAAAACCTAAAGTCAGCAGAAGGAAGGAAATAATAAAGATCAGAGAGGAAATAAAATAGAGATAAAAAAATAGAAAAATGAATAAAACCAAGAGCTGGTTCTTTGAAAGAGTAAACAAAATTGACAAACCTCTGGCCAGGCTCACCAAGAAGAAAAGAGAAAAGACCCAAGTGAACAAAATAATAAGTGAAAGAGGAGAAATCACAGCCGATACCACAGAAACACACACACACACACACACACACACAAAACATAAGAGAACTGCACAATTATATGCCAACAAATTCGACAACCTAGAAAAAAATGGACAAGTTTCTAGAAATATACATACCACCAAAACTGAATCAAGAAGAAATAGATAACTTGAACAGACTGATCACTGGTAGTGAAATAGAATCTGTAATTAAAAAAACTCTCTACAAACAATAATCCAGGAACAGATGGTTTCACAGGTGAATTCAACCAAACATACAAAGAAG
Source organism: Aethalodelphis obliquidens (assembly GCF_003676395.1). Taxonomy (NCBI): domain Eukaryota; kingdom Metazoa; phylum Chordata; class Mammalia; order Artiodactyla; family Delphinidae; genus Aethalodelphis; species Aethalodelphis obliquidens. Next base: position 7,719,180 of record NW_020837961.1, read on the forward strand.
AACTTATACTGATCCTTCTCAAACTCTTCCAAAAGATTGAAGGGGAAGGAATACTCCTAAAGACATTCTATGAAGCCACAATCACCCTGATACCAAAACCAGACAAAGATACCACCAAAAAAGAAAATTACAGGCCAATATCTTTGATGAATATAGATGCAAAAATTCTCAAGAAAATATTACCAAACCAAATCCAACAACACATAAAAAAGATCATACACCACGACCTAATTGGATTCATCCCAGGGTCACAAGGATAGTTCAACATATGCAAATCAATCAATGTGATACACCACATCAACAAAAGAAAAGACAAAAACCACAGGATCATCTCAATAGATGCAGAAAAAAATTTGATAAAATTCAACATTCATTCATGATAAAAATCCTTATGAAAGTGAGTATAGAGGGAATATATTTCAACAAAATAAAAGCTATTTATGACAAACCCACAGCCAATATAATTCTCAATGGTGAAAAGCTGAAAGTGTTCCTGCTAAAATCTGGAACAAGACAAGGATGCCCACTCTCACCACTTCTATTCAACATAGTAGTGGAAGTCCTAGCCACAGCAATCAGACAAGAAGAAGAAATAAAAGCTATTCAGATTGGTAGGGAAGAGGTAAAATTATCATTATATGCTGATGACATGATGCTATATTAATATGGATAACCCTAAGACTCCACACAAAAACTACTAGAACTGATAAATGAATTCAGCAATGTAGCAGGATACAAGATTAACACACAGAAATCAGTTTCATTTCTTTACACTAACAATGAAATATCAAAAAGGGAACGTAAATAAACAATCCTTTTAAAAATCTCATCAAAAAAAAAATACTTAGGAATAAACCTCACCAAGGAGGTGAAAGACATATGCTGAGAACTACAAAACAGTAATAAAGGAAACTGAAGGTGATTCAAAGAAATGGAAAGATACCCCATGCTCTTGGACTAGAAGAATTGATATTGTTAAAATGGCCATGCTACCCAAAGCAATCTACAGATTTAATGTGATCCCTATCAAATTACCCATGACATTTTTCACAGAACTAGAACAAATAATCCTAAAATTTATATGGAACCATAAAAGACCCAGAATTGCCAAAGCAATCCTGAGAAAAAAGAACAAATCTGGAGGCATAATGCTCTCAGACTTCAGACAATACTACAAAGCTGCAGTAATCGAAAGAGCATGGTACTGGCACAAAAACAGACATATGGATCAATGGAATGGAGTAGAGAGTCCAGAAATAAACCCATACACCTACAGTCAATTAATCTTCGACAAAGAAGGCAACAATATACAATGGGGAAAAGACAGTCTCTTTAGAAAGTAGTGTTGGGAAAGTCAGACAGCTGCAAGCCAATCAAGGAAGTTAGAACATACCCTCACAGCATACACAAAAATAAATTCATAATGGCTTAAAGACTTAGATATAAGACATGACACCATAAAACTCTTAGAAGAGAATACAGGCAAAACATTCTCTGACATAAGTCGTAAAAATATTTTCTTAGGTCAGTCTTCCAAGGCAATAGAAATAAAAGCACAAATAAACAAATGGGACCTAATCAAACTTATAAGCTTTTGCACAGCAAAAGAAACCATTAAAAAAAAAAAAAAGACAACCTACAGACTGGGTGAAAATATTTGCAAATGATGCAACTGACAAGAGATTAATTTCCAAAATATACAAACAGCTCACACAACTCAACAACAATAAAACAAAAAAACCCAATCAAAAAATGGGCAGAAGACCTGAACAGACATTTCTCCAAAGAGGACATACAGATGGCCAAAAGGCAAATGAAAAGATGCTCAACATCATTAAAGAAATGCAAATAAAAACTACAGTGAGGTACCATCTCACACTGGTCAGAATGCCTGTCACTAAAAAGTCTACAGGACTTCCCTGGTGGCGTAGTAGTTAAGAATCTGACTGCCAATGTAGGGGGCACACGTTCAATCCCTGGTCCAGGAAGATCCCACATGCTGTGGAGCAACTAAGCCCGTGCACAACTACTGAGCCCACGTGCTAAACTACTGAAGCCGGCATGCTCTAGGGTCTGTGTGCTGCAACTACTGAGCCCACGTGCTGCAACTACTGAAGCCTGCGTGCCTAGAGCCCGTGCTCTGCAACAAGAGAAGTTACCGCAATGAGAATCCCGTGTACCACAATGAAGAGTAGGCCCGCTTGCAGCAACTAGAGAAAGCCTGCACACAGAAATGAAGAACCAACGCAGCAGAAAATAAAATAAAAAATTTTTAAAAAGTCTACAAATAGGGCTTCCCTGGTGGCACAGTGGTTGAGAGTCCGCCTGCCAATGCAGGGGACATGGGTTCGTGCCCCAGTCCGGGAGGACCCCGCAGGCGGCTGGGCCCGTGAGCCATGGCCGCTGAGCCTGCGCGTCCAGAGCCTATGCTCCACAACGGGAGAGGCCACAGCAGTGAGAGGCCCGCGTACAGCAAAAAAAAAAAAAAAAAACAAGTCTACAAATAACAAATGCTGAAGGGGGTGTGGAGAAAATGGAACCCTCATACACTGTTGGTGGGAACGTAAATTGGTACAGCCACTATGGAGAACACTATGGAGGTTCCTTAAAAAACTAAAAATAGAACTACCATACGACCCAGCAATCCCACTCCTGGGCATATATCTGCTCAGGAGATAATTCAAAAAGATACAAGCACCCCAATGTTCATTGCAGCGTTATTTACTACAGCCAAGACGTGGAAGCAACCTAAATGTCCATCAACAGATGAATGGATAAAGAAGATGTGGCACATATAGACAACGGAATATTACTCAGTCATAAAAAGAAACGAATTGAGTTATTTCTAGTGAGGTGGATGGACCTAGAGTCTGTCATACAGAGTGAAGTAAGTCAGAAAGAGAAAAACGAACACCATATGCTAACGCATGTACATGGAATCTAAAAAAAAAAAAAAAAATTGGTACTGATGAACCTAGTGGCAGGGCAGGAATAAAGATGCAGACAGAGAATGGACTTGAGGACACTGGGAGGGGGAAGGGTAAGCTGGGACGAAGTGAGAGAGTGGCATGGACATATATACACTACCAAATGTAAAATAGATAGCTAGTGGGAAGCAGCTGCATAGCATGGGGAGATCAGCTCGGCGCTTTGTGACCACCTAGAGGGGTGGGATAGGGAGGGTGGGAGGGAGGCTCAAGAGGGAGGGGATATGGGGAGGTATGTATGCATATGGCTGATTCACTTTGTTGTGCGACAGAGACTAGCTCAGTATTGTGAAGCAGTTATACTCCAATAAAGATATATATATATTTATATATATATTTTTTAAAGTATATAAGAGAATAGTCTGTTAGCCACAAGCCTTCAGAGTTGCCAATGGAAAGCAGTCACCGTGCTTTCAAAACAAATGCAGAGAATTGATTAATCTAGCAAATTAGTTAGGTGGAGTTCTGTTAAGCAAACTTTTATTGTATACTCTATAAATGTGAATGATTACTAATGCGCCAAAGAGTTACTATGACTTTCCTGAAATAAATTTGAGTCAACTTTTATTTATACATACATGGTGCAATTCAATTGATATTTCTGAGTAAATATAAGGAACTAGAACAAGTGCTTTGGAAGACATAACGTATGAGTGATTCCACAATTTTTAGAGAAAACCCAAAGTACATGTAAATACGAGATATTTTTCTTAACTTTGAAGAACTTATAATGTAATACAAGAGAAAAAACCAACTTTCCCAGGCAGAAGGTGAGACCTGTTCTCATAGAAGGAGAGAGAGAGCACCCTAAGACAACACAGGAGATGGGGATTAACTGTACCTGGAGAATGAGAGAGGGCTTCCTAGGGGGGGAAGAGAATTTGAGATGTCCTAGTTAGACTTCCACTCTCCCAACCAGAAGTAGACCCTGCAACAAGGATCGATGGCAGGTAGTTGATATGGGTAGTTCAGCAGGGGAATGGGACAATAATGCAGGGAGAAGGTAGTTATTAAGGGGTGTCATTATTAAGCTACTAGAGCTTTTTCAGTGGTTCTAAAGCTTCAACCTAGGGGGAAGCTCTGGGAAACTCTATAAAATACACACCCCAGAATTATTCCACCCAAGGAGTAAGGTTGGGAATTTATACCTCCATACTCCTCAGTCACTGGTTAAAGGCTGCTCCTGGAAGGATACTACTTTCTAGGCACTTCTGGTCCACAGAAGTATAACCTCTATCCCTACGAGGCCAACTGATGAAAGTAGCAGAAATTCAGTTCTAAAGCAAATACAAGTAATCTTTGAAAATCTTCAAATATTCTCTTGCTATTTACTGAGTGCCCCTATTTGCCAAATATACACAATATAATGATTTAAAGTAGGCAGTTTCTGAGGTGTCAGTCCCAAAGTATTGCTTTCTCACTGTAAGTAGTTTAAAGGTTATACAATATAATAATGTTTTCACAAGCAAGAGCAATTTAGTCTATCCTCTGTTAAACATTCCTCACAATAGGAAAGAAAGAATTTAACACCTGGCACGTATATATCTAATCTATTCCAATGATTTCTGAGCAGACATGACCTTCTAATGTTTATCTGTAAGCACTCTACAAAACAAAATGTCTAGGGAGAAAAAATTAGTAATCTGAACTGTAAATATGTGACCCCAAGGTAAGTAATAAGTTTTAAAACTACTTTTATTACCTAATACTTTATACTTATTGATAATCTAATCAGTTTCCACTACTGGAAGGTGCCCATTTGAGTCATGCAACCAAACAATATTCTATCTTGTTATTTTACCTTTGCGTGTATTAACCATCATTGAATATTTTTTAACCTTCAAACTTAGAAGCAATCTAAAAGGCACAGCTCAAGATCCAAAGAACGGTTTGATCTGACAAAACGAGCAGATGAATTTAGTGTCACCTCTGAGTTCCTCGGTGCTCAAAATGATAACCTACAGATTTTGGTGGGTACAAGTTAGTCATTCTTGCTATGTAAGTTCACCCACACAGAGAGACACCACAGCTAATCACAACTATCAAACAACAACATAAAAACCAAAACATTTTTTATTTTCCATTATGACTCCACTGCTACCCAGTTTGGAGTATTCTTGAAGGGCTATAAAAAAGACTAGTAGTAGTAACGACATGTAGGACTAGAGTCAGAACAACAGAATTCAAGTCCTTCCCTGATACTAAACTGCTACAATAGATACAGAATGAATAATTTGGGTTATTTCTGTACTTCGCCTGTAGTCAGTGCTTTGAATTCAAAACCCAGCTGTCATTTACTGCTACTGACCTGGAATAATTTACTCCTTAGATTTCCTCATCTGCAAAACAGAATTAAGGCCACTTACTTTCCAGGATTACTTTGAGAAGTAAATGAGACCATAGGAATAGAAGAACTCAGCACAGTATCTGCATAAAGTCCCCCTTCTCCTTTTCACCCCTCTGTGCCTGCACTGATTTTGTCTGTGTGTTGTAGACTGCAAATTCCCTTAGGGACAGACACATGTCTCATTTTCTGAAGAGGTCCAGCACTTAGTCCAGATCTGTACACAGAGCAGGCATTAAATGAAAAAAAAAAAAGTGAACGTGTTGAAATTAATTTTAGATTATAGCTCTAAATGAAAAAATGGAGACACATGCAACGTTTTTGAGCATGAAAAAGACATGGGAAATGTTCTAGGAAATTTATGTGATACACCAGTTTATATGATAAATGACTTGACAGGAATGGAATAAACTTTGTAATCAGACTTGCCAAAACATATATTGATGTGAGCACGTCTCTTAACTAATCACTGTTCTAAGATTTTTCTTCTGTTCAAAACATTTTAAAGTAACTGTTTTGAGAGTTTGCATGTGAGTCACACAGGAAAATCAGCATAATTATTTTACAACCAGATTTCAATTTTAAAACCAAATGTTAATATTTAATCATCAGTCCCCAACTTAGTGAACTGCTGTGGCTCAAAATGATCATTGACTACTTTTTGTAATCAAATAAAGCATTAAAGTACAAGGATTTCCCAGTCCAACAATGTATAAAAAAATAGGACACAGGAATGACATATATTTGAAGACAATTTCTAAATAAATTCCCAAAGATATGCTAAGCGATAGCGACACACTGCCTAGTAAAGACAGTCTCACAAAATGTTTGTTTGGAATACAGACTCATCTAGATACTTCTAGATAGATATTTAGTAACACATTAATCACATTATTTTGTGTATGTACATATATATGAGGCTCTACATTAACCCTATATATTAAGTATATATACTTGTAATTTATGCACAAAGCATATAAATAACGTGGATACACTAGGTAGACCAAACGCACAGCCTTCCTGTACGCCTCAGTATCTGCTACCCTCTTGGGTAAATTCAGGACCAATATGGACAAACCATCATCTTTGTCATCCTTTAACCATCTCTTTTCCAATGATTTTCTTTTTTTCTTCCATGTCAGTCACTCTTTCTCATAAACACAACTTAAACCTCATCATCCCTCCAGACAGTTCCACCTCCAAAATGACTACTGCAAACGTCCCACTCTCTGTGCACAGCCCCCTACTCTTCTACCTGGCCTCCTCACCCACTCTCATCTCAAACATTCTCCAGCCTACCTGGAGTCTCCAGGGCCTTCTACGGTGTTGCTCTTTCATATCCTAACTTACACTGCAGGTCCTCTCACCATCTTCACTGCCACCACCTGGGTCCAAGCTGCCATTGTATCTTAAGGTGACTACTGTGATAAACTCCCAGTGGGTCTCCCTGTTTCTGCCTGTCCCTCTCAAAAGTCTATTCTCAGCCTAGCAGCTAGAGTAATCCTTGGAGTAGATAAGTCCTATCATGGCACTCTTCTGATGTATACTAATTAAAAAGTGCCAGGATAAAAATGCAGGTCCTTACAATGACCTGTAAGAGCATACACGATCTGGTCCCTTGCTGTCTATGTGACCCCTTTTCTTCTCACCTTCCCCCTTGCTCACTGTAATCCAACCACACCAGCCTTTGCAACTCTGCTCAGCACACAGACCAGCTATACTTTCATCTCAGCCCTCTGTATAGCTCTTCTCCCCCATCAGCAGTGCTTCTCTCTCAAGGGTCTTCAAGGTTTGCTCCTTTACCTCCTTCAACTCTGCTCAGACATCCCTTGTCGATGAAACATTTTGTTCATCTTATTTAAATCAGCAAATGACATTTACCAGCACTACTTCTGTCCTCCCCTGCTTTCTCTCCATAGAACATATCACCACCTGACAAAGTACCCATTTCCTTAATCCTTTGTTTATTGCCTGTCGTTTACTGTATCCTCATTAGAATACAAGCTTCAAAAGGGCAGCGACTTCTGTCTATCACTCACTGATGTAGTCCCTGTTCCTAGAACAATGCTTTGCACACGGCAGGCACCTGATGATTCTTTAATGAAAGCAGCTTAGATTTCATGGTCCATTATTTCAACCATATTTTTGCCACCAAACTTTGTGTATCTAAGTATTTAGGTGATTAAGTTAATTCTTGAGTGCAGATAAGGGAAAAGCTTCACTAAAGTTTGAACTTAAGTCATCTATGAGAAAAACTCTAAAATTATTCTGAAGCTGGAGAAATGAAACTATGGCTGTTAGATGCCTACTTGAAAGATGTGATTCTCTTAACCCATTTATTCAGAAATATAGCTTTGACTTTCCAGTTTGACAAAATAAAGGCACTTCCACTTATGCTCTTTTTTGAAACCTACGATAAAAATAATGAAAAAGAAAAAAGAAAGCTTCACCTTGAGTAAGAAATGGCCATAACTGTAGACAACCAACTGTGAATACTACTTGTCAAATTCAACAAAATGTGGACCAAAAGCCCAACAGCCAACATACACATTCTCAGACCTCCAGCAGACCACAGATTTCCCCAAATGTCACAGTCCTGAGAGGTCTACCCAAAATTCCTGTGACTGAAGTTGCTAGATGTGGTAGACATGGCCAAACCACTGCAAAATCTGGAAAAACCCTGCAGGGCCCGAGGTTCACACACAGAGAATGGCAGGGAAACGGAGCTGCAGGAGGAAGCATGCAGGTACACCTTTGTCCTTATCTTTGCTTTGACCTCCTGGTAGAGGAAGCCTGTCTGGAAGGGAGGCTGATGAGTGTGTTACAGAAGCCACGATCAGTTTTGCAGCCCTGACCAGAGTCAGCTGAGCAGAAATACACTGACAGCTTGCTACAAATATGCTTTACCGATCACATCAACTTCCTGCTCGTGCCAAAGGGATAAAGTAAAACTCTAAAGTATAGTTTAAATCAAATCCATCCTGTTCTTAAAATCTTTCGTCATTTTCCTATTCCTATAAGTTTTAGCTACTTAGTTAAACTCCATCCTAACTTAACTCTAGTATCTAGCTTTCTCCTGCTACTTCCTATGGTCCAGCCAGAAATGTTCAGTCACCACTACATGAACCCTCCATGTCCTACAACATCCTTTCTACCTAGAAGGGTTTCTGTTCCCCACAGCTCCCTTCCTCTCCCCAGCAACTTGCTGAAATCCCAGTCATTTTTCACAGAGCCACTTAATACCCCATTCATCCATAAAACTTCCACTTCAAAGAGTTTTATGGTTTATGAATTAATTCATTTTTAAAAAGCAGAACTGGCGAGATACATTAAATACTAAAATTACACTCTTCTGTCCATTGAGGATGCAATCAGATTGTTGCTTCCCAAAGATAAAAAGATGCTTAATTTAACTATACTGAGAAAACTAGAATACTGAATAGTAAAAAAATGTCCAGAAGTAGCAGGTGTTCCATCATGAGTAACACGTCTGATTGGCAACGTTATTTTTCTGCTTTTGACTGTTTTCCTTCTGTTATCAAGCCTGATACCCTTTAAGGTAAAGGGAAGTAAGGTGATATCATAAAGGTGATGTGACCCTAATAATTTCTTTATTTAAAAGCTAAAATTTATTGAAAACTGGCCATCATTATCTCATTTAATCATAACAAACCAAATTAGTTACAGATATTTTTCTTATTTTACAGATGAGGAAGTCAAAGTTGAAGGAGAGATTGAAAAATTTGCCCAGAGTCACACAAATTATAAGTTCTAAGCCAATCTGATTCTAGAACTAGAATTCTTAACTCTACGCTCTAAGCTTATTAATATATTTACTAAAGTATCTCTGACCAGATGGTTTCAAAAGTAAGCCAAAGGCTTCATCAGTTAGTTTTCACCCTATATTATCACCCCACCCCACCCCCAAAAAAGTTGCAATACTTTACATTTCTATACTACTTAACTGGCTTTGAAAATACTTCCACAAGTATTAATGGTTTAAATCCCACAACAAATCTATAGGACTTTCACCATTTTATATAGCAGGAAAGAGAAACAGAGATATTATAAATTACCCAGTCACATTGCTGAGTAGCCAGGATACAGACACAACCTTCTTAACCTAATATCAGTGCTCTTTCCAGAACAGCTAAACACTTTAGAAGTATCTGATACCTTTCCTTAGATATGGAAGTCATGAAGTATTCAGTGAATTGTCATGTTTCCCAGTTCCACTCAATTAATTTGAAGACATTCATTGTTATTACTTTTATACTCTGTAGAAATTATGATCATAGACATATTTTCAGTAATATAATGAGTCCAGTCATTAATCAAGGAATTTTCAGTGTCAGGCAATATGTTCACCAGCTTGACAAGCACGAGGCCTGAAATGGCATGGTTTCTACAATTTCAATGGATAGAAACCATACTGTGATAGGTTTCCATCAATGACTCCTAGAACACCAAATGTATGGGCAGGAGTGGTGCGAAAGAAGTGTGAATAGGTAGGGTGAGTTCAAGTCATGGAAAGCCTTGTTTATCATGCCAAGATTGAGATATAAGGATAGGTGAAGAGGATCCACTGAAGAATTTTGATACGGGAAGTAGTACGTTCATATTTGCATGACAGGAAGTAACTTAGGCAGTAGAAGATGGAAGATGGTGTCAAGGGCCAGAGCAGAGTCAGGGAAACCAGTAAAAATGCTACTGTAGTAGTCTCCCAAGGCACAATCAATTCCCAAATGTGGCTGATTATTTGAAATTACCAAGGAAGCCTTTTATTTTTTTTCATCATTAGAATATATTTTGCATTTATATAATAAAATATAGAAGACAATAAAAATAAGTGAGCATTGCTACAAACAACAACAGAAATAAAATTCATGAGCAATATTCAGCAAAACAAAGCAGACATAAAATGATATATATTGTATGGTTTCTTTTTAAAAAATTCAAAACTGGGCAAAACCAATTTATGGCGAAGATAATGGTTACTCTGGGGGCAGAAAGGAGGGGCCATGACCAGGAAATGGTATGAGGAAGGCTTCCGAGGTGCTGGGAAAGTTCTGTTTCTTGATCTGAGTAGTGCTTATGCTAGTGGGAGTTCACATAACTCACATAAGTCATAAGTTTATAGTTAAACTTATGACTTATGCACTTTTCTCTGTGTTATAACTTATTAAGAAAGCTAACACAAAAGCCTTATTTAGTTCACTAAGATCAACAATTGGCAAAGAATTACTGAATATTATTTTAGACACCTACAACGTTCAAGGAACTGCCTTAGGTGATCAAAGATTCCAAGTACATTCCATTAACAAACTTTTTTTTCATATTAGTCATCCATTTTATACACATCAGTGTATCCATGTCAATCCCAATCGCCCAGTTCATCCCACCACCACCACCACCCCCTGCTGCTTTCCCCCCTTGGTGTCCATTCGTTTTTTCTCTACTTCTCTGTCTCAATTTCTGCTCAGTAAACCGTTTCATCTGTACCATTTTCTAGATTCCACGTACATGCATTAATATACAATATTTGTTTTCGCTTTCTGACTTACTTCACTCTGTATGACAGTCTCTAGATCCATCCACGTCTCTACAAATGACCCAATTTCGTTCCTTTTTATGGCTGAGTAATATTCCATTGTATATATGTACCACATTTTCTTTATCCATTCATCTGTTGATGGGCACTTAGGTTGCTTCCGTGACCTGGCTATTGTAAATACTGCTGCAATGAACACTGGGGTGCATGTGAAGTTTTTTTTTTTTTTTTTTTTTTTTTTTTTGTGGTATGTAGGCCTTTCACTGTTGTGGCCTCCCTGTTGCAGAGCACAGGCTCCGGACGCGCAGGCTCAGCGGCCATGGCTCACGGGCCCAGCCGCTCTGCAGCATGTGGGATCCTCCCGGACCGGGGCACAAACCCGTGTCCCCTGCATCGGCAGGCAGACTCTCAACCACTGCGCCACCAGGGAAGCCCGGGGTGCATGTGTCTTTTTGAATTATGGTTTTCTCTGGGTATATGCCCAGTAGTGGGATTGCTGGGTCATATGGTACTTCTTTAAGGAACCTCCATACTGTTCTCCACAGTGGCTGCATCAATTTACATTCCCACCAGTAATGCAAGAGGGTTCCCTTTTCTCCACACCCTCTCCAGCATTTGTTTGTAGATTTCCTGATGATGCCCATTCTAACTGGTGTGAGGTGACACCTCATTGCAGTTTTGATTTGCATTTCTCTAATAATTAGTGATGCTGAGCAGCTTTTCATGTTCTTTTGGCCACCTGAATGTCTTCTTTGGAAAAATGTCTATTTAGGTCTTCAGCCTATATATGGATTGGTTTGTTTAATATTGAGCTGCATGACCTGTTTATATATTTTGGAGATTAATCCTTTGTCCGATGATTCACTTGCAAATATTTTCTCCCATTCTGAGGGTTGTCTTTTTGTCTTGTTTATGGTTTCCATTGCTGTGCAAAAGCTTTTAAGTTTCATTAGGTCCCATTTGTTTATTTTTGTTTTTATTTCCATTACTCTAGGAGGTGGATCAAAAAAGATCTTGCTGTGATTTATGTCAAAGGGTGTTCTTCCTATGTTTTCCTCTAAGAGTTTTATAGTGCCCGGTCTTACCTCTAGGTCTTTAATCCATTTTGAGTTTATTTTTGTGTATGGTGTTAGGGAGTGCTCTAATTTCATTCTTTTACATGTAGCTGTCCAGTTTTCCCAGCAGCACTTATTGAAAAGACTGTCTTTTATCCATTGTATATCCTTGCCTCCTTTGTCATAGATTAGTTGGTCATAGGTGCGTGGGTTTATCTCTGGGCTTTCTATCCTGTTCCATTGATCTATATTTCTGTTTTTGTGCCAGTAACATAGTCTTGATTACTGTAGCTTTGCAGTATAGTCTGAAGTCAGGGAGTCTGATTCCTCCAGCTCCATTTTTTTCCCTCAAGACTGCTTTGGCTATTCTGGGTCTTTTGTGTCTCCATACAAACTTTAAGACATTTTGTTCTACCTCTGTAAAAAATTCCAATGGTAATTTGATAGGGATTGCATTGAATCTGCAGATTGCTTTGGGTAGTATAGTCATTTTCACAAAACTGATTCTTCCAATCCAAGAACATGGTATATCTCTCCATCTGTTTGTATCAGTGTCTTATAGTTTTCTGCAGACAGGTCTTTTGTCTCCCTAGGTAGGTTTATTCCTAGGTATCTTATTCTTTTTATTGCAATGGTAAATGGGAGAGTTTCCTTAATTTTTCTTTCAGATTTTTCATCATTAGTGTGTAGTAATGCAAGAGATTTCTGTGCATTAATTTTGTATCCTGCAACATTACCAAATTCATTGATTAGCTCTAGTAGTTTTCTGGTGGTATCTTTAGGATTCTCTATGTATAGTATCATGTAATCTGCAAACAGTGACAGTTCTACTTCTTCTTTTCCAATTGTATTCCTTTTATTTCTTTTTCTTCTCCGACTGCCGTGGCCAGGAATCCCAAAACTATGTTGAATAATAGTGGTGAGAGTGGACATCCTTGTCTTGTTCCTGATCTTAGGAGAAATGCTTTCAGTTATTCGCCATTGACAATGATGTTTGCTGTGGATTTGTCGTATGTGGCCTTTATTATGTTGAAGTAGGTTCCCTCTATGCCTACCTTCTGGAGAGTTTTTATCATAAATGGATGTTGAATTTTGTCAAAAGCTTTTTCTGCATCTACTGAGATGATCATATGGTTTTTATTCTTCAATTTGTTAATATGGTGTATCACATTGACTGATTTGCATATACTGAAGAATCCTTGCATCTCTGGGATAAATCCCACTTGATTATGGTGTACGATCCTTTTAATGTGTTGTTGGATTCTCTTTGCTAGTATTTTGTTGACGATTTTTGCATCTGTATTCATCAGTGATATTGGTCTGTAATTTTCTTTTTTTGTAGTATCTGTCTGGTTTTGCTATCAAGGTGATGGTAGCCTCATAGAATGAGTGTGGGAGTGTTCCTTCCTCTGCAATTTCTTGGAAGAGTTTGAGAAGGATGGGCGTTAGCTCTTCTCTAAATGTGTGATAGAGTTCACCTGTGAAGGCATCTGGTCCTGGACTTTTGTTTGTTGGAAGATTTTTAATCACAGTTTCAATTTCATTACTTGTGATTGGTCTATTCATATTTTCTATTTCTTCCTGATTCAGTCTTGGAAGTTTATACCTTTCTAAAAATCTGTCCATTTCTTCCAGGTTGTCCATTTTATTGGCATAGAGTTGCTTGTAGTAGTCTCTTAGGATGCTTTGTATTTCTGCAGTGTCTGTTGTAACTTCTCCTTTTTCATTTCTACTTTTATTGACTTGAGTCCTCTCCTTCTTTTTCTTGATGAGTCTGGCTAATGGTTTATCAATTTTGTTTATCTTCTCAAAGAACCAGCTTTTACTTTATTGATCCTTGCTATTGTTTTCTTTGTTTCTGTTTCATTTATTTCTGCTCTGATCTTTATGATTTATTTCCTTCTGCTAACTTTGGGTTTTGTCTGTTCTTCTTTCTCTAGTTCCTTTAGGTGTAAGGTTAGATTGTTAATTTGAGATTTTTCTTGTTTCTTGAGGTAAGCTTGTATTGCTAAAAACTTCCCTCTTAGAACTGCTTTTGCTGCATCCCATAGGTTTTGGATCATCGTGTTTTCATTGTCATTTGTCTCTAGGTATTTTTTAATTTCCTCTTTGATTTCTTTGGCGATCTCTTGGTTATTTATTGTTTAACCTCCATGTGTGTTTGTTTTTTATGTTTTTTTCCCTGTAATTCATTTCTAATCTCATAGCGTTGTGGTCAGAAAAGATGCTTGGTATGATTTCAATTTTCTTCAGTTTACTGAGGCTTGATATGTGACCCAAGATGTGATCTATCCTGGAGAATGTTCTGTGCACACTTGAGAAGAAAGTGTAATCTGCTGTTTGGGGATGGAATGTCCTATAAATATCAATTAAATCTATCTGGTCTATTGTGTCATTTAAAGCTTGTTTCCTTATTAATTTTCTGTTTGCATGATCTGTCCATTGGTGTAAGTGAGGTGTTAAAGTCCCCCACTATTATTGTGGTACTGTTGATTTCCTCTTTTATAGCTATTAGCATTTGCCTTATGTACTGAGGTGCTCCTATGTTGGAGTGCATATATATTTACAATTGTTATATCTTCTTCTTGGATTCATCCCTTGATCATTATGTAGTGTCCTTCATTGTCTCTTGTAACATTCCTTATTTTCAAGTCTATTTTGTCTGATATGAGTAATGCTACTCCAGCTTTCTTTTGATTTCCATTTGTATGGAATATCTTTTTCCATCCCTTCACTTTCAGTCTCTGTGTCCCTAGGTCTGAAGTGGGTCTCTTGTAGACAGCATATATATGGGTCTTGTTTTTGTATCCATTCAGCGAGCCTGTGTGTTTTGGTTGGAGCATTTAATCCATTCGCGTTTAAGGTAATTATCGATATGTATGTTCCTATGACCATTTTCTTAATTGTTTTGGGTTTGTTTTTGTAGGTCCTTTGCTTCTCTTGTGTTTCCCACTTAGAGAAGTTCCTGTAGCATTTGTTGTACAGCTGGTTTGGTGGTGCTGAATTCACTTAGCTTTTGCTTGTCTGTAAAGCTTTTGATTTCTCCATGGAATCTGAATGAGAACCTTGCTGGGTAGAGTAATCTTGGTTGTAGGTTCTTCCCTTTCATCGCTTTAAGTATATCATGCCACTCCCTTCTGGCTTGTAGAGTTTCTGCTGAGAAATCAGGTGTTAACCTTATGGGAGTTCCCTTGTATGTTATTTTTCATTTTTCCCTTGCTGCTTTCAATACTTTTTCTTTGTCTTTAATTTTTGCCAGTTTGATTACTACGTGTCTTGGCGTGTTTCTCCTTGGGTTTATCCAGTATGGGACTCTCTGGGCTTCCTGGACTTGGGTGGCTATTTTCTTTCCCACGTTAGGGAAGTTTTTGACTATAATCTCTTCAAATATTTTCTCAGGTCCTTTATCTCTCTGTTCTCCTTCTGGGACCCCTATAATGTGAATATTGGTGTGTTTAATGTTGTCCCAGAGGTCTCTTAGGCTGTGTTCATTTCTTTTCATTCTTTTTACTTTATTCTGTTCTGCAGCAGTGAATTCCACCATTCTGTCTTCCAGGTCAGTTATCCATTTTTCTGCCTCAGTTATTCTGCTATTGATTCCTTCTAGGGTAGTTTTTTTTTTTTTCAGTTATTGTATTGTTCATCTCTGTTTGTTTGTTCTTTAATTCTTCTAGGTCTTTGTTAAACATTTCTTTCATCTTCTCAATCTTTGCCTCCATTCTTTTTCCGAGGTCCTGACTCATCTTCACCATCATTATTCTGAATTCTTTTTATGGAAGGTTGCCTATCTCCACTTCACTTAGTTGTTTTTCTGGGGTTGTATCTTGTTCCTTCATCTGGTACATAGCCCTCTACCTTTTCATCTTGTCTATTTTTCAGTGAATGTGGTTTTTGCTCCACGGCTGCAGGACTGTGGTTCTTCTTGCTTCATGCTGTCTGCCCTCTGGTGGATGAGGCTATCTAAGAGGCTTGTGGAAGCTTCCTGATGGGAGGGAATGGTGGTGGGTAGAGCTGGCTGTTGCTCTGGTGGGCAGAGCTCAGTAAAACTTTAATCGGCTTGTCTGCTGATGGTGGGGCTGGGTTCCCTCCCCGTTGGTTGTTTGGCCTGAGGCAACCCAACACTGGAGCATACCTGGGCTCTTTGGTGGGGCTAATGGCAGACTCTGGGAGGGCTCACACCAAGGTGTACTTCCCAGAACTTCTGCTGCCAGTGTCCTTGTCCCCATGGTGAGCAACAGCTGCACCCTGCTTCTGCAGGAGACCCTCCAACACTAGCAGGTAGGTCTGGTTCGGTCTCCTATGGGGTCACTGCTCCTTCCCCTGGGTCCCCATGTGCACACTACTTTGTGTGTGCCCTCCAAGAGTGGAGTCTCTGTTTCCCCCAGTCCTGCCGAAGTCCTGCAATCAAATCCCGCTAGCCTTCAAAGTCTGATTCCCTAGGAATTCCTCCTCCTGTTGTCAGACCCCCAGGTTGGGGAGCCTGACGTGTGGCTCAGAACCTTCACTCCACTGGGTGGATTTCTGTGGTATAAGTGTTCTCCTGTTTGTGAGTCACCCACCCAGCAGTTATGGGATTTGATTTTATTGTGATAGCACCGCTCCTACCATCTCATTGCGGCTTCTTTGTCTTTGCATGTGGGGTGGCTTTATGGTGAGTTCCAGTGTCTTCCTGTTGATGACTGTTCAGCAGTTAGTTGTGATTCTGGTGTTCTCGAAAGAGGGAGTGAGAGCATGTCCTTCTACTCCACCATCTTGAACCAATCTCCAAGGAAGCCTTTTAAAATACAGGTTTTAGAGCCCTGCCTTGAGTGTTCTGACTCCGTCTGGGTCACCAGGTACATGTGATAATGGGCCAGGTGTAGAATTCTCCTGCCTGGATGAGAGGCTATGAGGAAGCACCAGTGAGGGTGGGAGAGATTTATGAGATACTTAAGCAGCAGAATGAACAGGTGATCTTCAAGGGCAAGGAAAGATGATGAGACAATCCACAGGACATGCAGGTACAGGTGAGCATTAGGTAGTTAGATATAGATGTAGGGTTTGCCAAGGAGAGCTCTAGACTGAAGGCCTAAGAATGAACCCAGGAAATAATGTTTAAATCTGACTCAGAAGGAAGAGACCTCAAAGGAGATGGAAGACAGGCCAGAGAAATAGGAAGATAAGAACAATTCAAAATTTATTCAAGCATGTAATGGGGAAAGTTTGGCTTGTGGACAGAGCATAAAGGGCCTAAATTCCAAGAAAATAAGTTTTGATTGTATATTGTCAGCAAAAGTGGGGGAGAGCAAAACAATAACAGCAAACGGTTTGCTTACTTGAGTCAAGACTATGCTATGATCAGGTTTGTTTTGGGGGAACATCATTCTATCACTGGTAGAAAGGAGATGGAGAGAGGGTGAGTCTAGAGGTGGGAGAACAGCTTGAAATTGTGTGGCTGTCATAAGGGCCTAATCTAAAGCATTGGGGGGTGGGGTGGACACAAGACACCCGTTTCAAGAGCGATGTCTAAGGCAGAACGTGAGTCCCAGCGGGAATGGTAAAGGTGGAGGAGTTAAGGGCAAACTAAGGCTTCCAGCTTGGCAGACCGGTGGCCGGCAAACTAAGGTTGGAGAGGGTAGAACGTAGACAAAGTTTTGGTGATGATGTTGTGAGCGTGAGCAATTTCAGGCACCACATGGTTTTTCATGGGTAGTGAGAAATATGGCTCTATTGCTCTGCCAGTAGGTTGAGGCGAGGAGTTATGAGTTAGAAGTCATCAGCAGTATGGGAACTGAAGTAAAAGACAGTTACCCAGGCAGATACATATTTAGTGAGAATAAGTGACGACCAGTGGTGACTGTCAGGAGAGGGTGAACGTAGTACTCAGTCAGAATCAGATCTAATGCTACAGATGCTGCCTGATCTACACCAAGTGCAGGGAGACATACATTCTTTATTCTAAATATTACTCAGTGAATCAATCAGTTTGTTTTTTTGGCAGTCACATCACACTGACATTTCACACTGTGTTAGAAGTTAACTAAAATCCATGCATATTTTAATTGAACTATTATGAATTAATTTTGGTCTTCTCTTGACCATGGACCTAAGTAGAGGACTTTCCAATTATACTGATTCCATCAGACGTGATGCTTTTGTTGCAAGAAACAGACTACTGCACTAAAAGTAGTTTATCCTATGATGACATTTGTTTCCCTCTCATAACTATAAGTCCAGAGGTATGTGTGTTGAGGGTTGGCTCAGCAGATGAGCAACGATGAGGAATTGAGTCTTCTTCCTCCTTTAGCTGCCAACCTCAGTGTGTCAGCGGTACATTCATCAAGGGCAAAAGGTGATGGTGGCGGCGCCCCGCATTCTGCTTTCATATGACAACATCTGATAGCAGGATGGGAGCAGGGGCATGTTGACCCAGAGGCCTACTCTCTTTTTTATTAAAATTTAAATAATAATTTACATACAGTAAAATGCATAAATTTTAGTGTACAGTTGAAAGAGTTTTGAGAAATGCATACACCCATATAACCCACTTCCCTATTGAGAACATTTTCATCACCCCAGAGGGCTCCCTGGGGTACTTTCTTCGTCAGTCATCACCACTGCTGCCACCCTGTGCCAACCACAGCTCTGATCTCTTAAATCATTCTCTTTTTGGTAATCAGGAATGAAAATATTTCCCAGAGCCCTCTGCCCCCAGCACACTTTCCCTTACATCTCCTTGGCCCGAACTGGGTCACAGCCGACCTTTACGTCAATCACTGACTAAAGAGGATAGTATTATTGACCATTTATGACTCATCCATCTGTTGGGGCCCGTCTGACCTAAGCACACTGCTGCAGACCCAAATACAACTGGGTTTTGGGGGGTTTTTTACAGCAAGAAAGAATAGGGAAAGGGCTATATACACACACACCATTTTGTTGGTCTACGTATCCAGCCATCCAGTATCTGATCTATTCTTCCAGCTTTATTTCCCTCACAACAGTGCTAAGTATGTGCTCGTTCAAGCCAATGATTAAAATCCTGAGAATGACACAAACAAATGTAGAGACCTCCCCTGAACTGAACAGCAATCTATGTTCCAACACTCTGGTCAAAGTCCTTCATCCTGGTCCAAATGCAACCAAATCTGTATTTGTCTGGGTCCCCAATTTTCATTTAGCCCACAAGGGTATCATGAGAATGTCATCCAACACTTGGGCTCCTACACGGGGGCACACAGAGGTGTGTCAGTGGATAGGTTTAGTACTTTTTCCCTTTAAAAGCCCTTTTCTCTGTCTCAGTACGTTTTACGAGCCTCAGATTATTCTCAGCTCAGATATTTTGAGTCTCTGTCACTGTAGTGTATTTATCACTTCTTCTGTGCCTGTTGACTCTTTTTGTATACATCCTTCTAAAAGCTGAGCTCACAAGAATGACACCTTGTTTTTCTTAGCTGCTCTTCCACTCTTCCTATTTTTCAGTATGTTAATGATATCATAGTGAACCTCCCAATCCCTTTTCAATCCAGCTTCCTTTTGGCTTATCTCTAATGTTTCTATGATCTTAGGAATTTTAGAAAAATCTGCTTTCTAAACAATGTCCAGGTTTACATATCTAACCATGGCTAGCACATTCTTTATTGTTATGGATCTTAAAATGGCCCTGGTACATCCCATTAAACTAATTTCCATAACTTCCATTCAATCCCTATTGGTTATAATTAGGTCCAGAAAACCATGCTTCCTTGTTGCATTATTTACCATCTCAGAGGTAAGACTATCAGCAAGATCAGTAAAAAAAACCACATTAAGGGCTTCCCTGGTGGCGCAGTGGTTGAGAGTCCGCCTGCCAATGCGGGGGACACGGGTTCGTGCCCCGGTCCGGGAAGATCCCACATGCCGTGGAGCAGTTGGGCCCGTGAGCCATGGCCGCTGAGCCTGCGCGTCTGGAGCCTGTGCTCCGCAACGGGAGAGGCCACAGCAGTGAGAGGCCCGCGTACCACACACAAAAAAAGAAAACCGCATTAAGTATTCTGCTTTAACAGAATGATGCTTCAGAGTATAGACATGGAGTTCCCAATGAGGACATTTATCTGCCTCTAGGCCAGATTTGAAACTTGCATTATGAGAGTAGCAGTCATATTCATCCACCTAAGACATCTGCATTTGACTCCCTCAGTGTTTTCAGTTTACGTATCTTGTACTCTCATGCTTAAACCTAGTAGCTCAAGGATTTCCATGCAGGGCACGCTTCCACAGATCTCAACAGGTGTTTATTTGTACAGCATGTAAGCTCCTGTTGGTGTATTCTAGTGATTATTTGTATCTCAGCAAGTTTGTCTTGCTTAGGAGATGATATTTATCTAGTTTCATTCTATTCTAGGTTTACCATATTATCTTATCAGCCCTCGTTAAAACGTATACGTGTTAAAAAGTGTTTATCCGTGATATAGCGGAAACAAAGTCAGTCACTTTTTAATATTTTTAAAAAGAGACCCTTTGCAAAGCACTATAGGAGTCAGATAAACATATTTAAGGTAGATTTTTTTCTATTTAGAAAATTATTTTAATTTTTCATAGAAAAACTGATACAAGTTACTTTGTTTTAATACTCTCTTGTGAATCACTGATATTTTCTCAGCTACCACATTACCTCCACTTTATGCTACACTTGATATTCTCCAAAGTAGCTCATTTTATCTGAGCATTGTTCTTCCTTTTCCTCAGAGTTCAGTTTAAAGTTCTCTTTATCAGGTTGGCAAGATTCTTGTCAAATGCATTCCTCTCATAGTACGCTGTCCCCTATAGGGAGTCTGTTGTATTCACACATGAGCCCTAGTTAAGAAAACCTCATTTCGGTCTTTGCCGTTTTGGTTGGGTGCTACACGATAGCGCTTACCTTTCATTTCTTCTTCAAAGTCATGCCTCAACTGGAAGAAGAAATGAAAACAGCCCTTCAGTGCCCAAACCAAATGCCATATGAACCAACAAGAGTGTAGTGTGGTCTGTCAATGTGATAAGTCTCAGGAAACCTCCTGAAGGAACCTCCCATATCAGTTCCATCAAGATTCACCTCAATATGAATGAGAAAGAAATAAGACGCCTTCCCTCTAGTCCCTACCTGAAGGACTGGCTTTGGATGTTTATCCTCTGACTCTCAGTTGTAGATCTTTAGAGAACGACATGCATTAACCTAATGTGTAAAAGATATGTTATAAATTATCAGCCAATGATAAAAAGATTTAGATAGTATTGTCAAGATTCCTCTATAGGTTTTAAAACTAGCCTCCTTTACTGGTGGCAGTTACCAAGGACCACATATATGGGACTTACAGTCGCAAGTTGAACTTGGAAGCGTGCCAGGAACAAAGGAGACAAAAAGACATAGTAATACTGTCTGCAGGAATCCACAGTCTACTTGGTAACCTAACACTGCTGGACACAGACCTCAGCACGTATCCCTGCTATTAACACCAGGTGCACCCAACTGACCATACCTCTGGGCTCATGTAAGTGCTTTTGAGATGATTTTATAGCAGTAAGGAAACATCAATCCACAATCATTCTCCAATCTTAGAAGAATATGTATCAGTTTAACAAACACTTGATACAAAGAATAGATTTCGTAAAAAGAATTCAACGTAGAAATACTAATCTGAAGGTATATCCATAAGGAATATTTATAACAGAGAATGATTGAATAAAATACCTTCCATTAAAAATACAGCAATACTGAAAATTAAACACCAAAGTTACTTACTTTTACTATGATGAGCCTCGCTCGGTTTTCACACCTCTGGGTATCATTTTCTACATACTCCACTTCAAACAGGGTATTATAATTTTCTAATATTTTAGCCATTATCTTGTTGCAGAGGTCTTGCTCTTTCATGCCTTCAAGCCCAGGAGACACACTAGAAATAAGGGGAAAAAATTGAGAGGAATTACTTTGTAAAAACACAACTGGCAGCACAGCCGACTCAGGTTTATACTTTGACCTTTCCTGAACGATGGATCAGCCTTCCTATAAATACACACAGGATTTTAAGTAAGTTCTATGGTGACACACAGGATGTTGCTGGGACAACTGGCAAGTTCCCAAGATCTGAATTAATAACTTGTGCTGAATAAGAAAAGTACATGTTGCTCAGGAAGAGGGCACAGGTTAACACGAGTGCAATCGATAATGCTTTATACATATTAAAAGTGCTGCATATAAAGTAACATTTATAAAAAAGTAAAAGCTAGAGAGAGACCTTCAAGATGGCAGAGGAGTAAGACACGGAGGTCACCTTCCTCCCCACAAATACATCAGAAATACGTCTACACGTGGAACAGCTCCTACAGAACACCTACTGAACGCTGGCAGAAGACCTCAGACCTCCCAAAAGGCAAGAAACTCACCACGTACCTGGGTAGCGCGAAAGATAAAATAAAACACAGAGACAAAAGAATAGGGACGGGACCCGCACCAGTTGCGGGGGGGAGCTGTGAAGGAGGAAAAGTTTCCACACACTAGAAGCCCCTTCGCGGGCGGAGACTTAGGGTGGTGGAGGGGGGAAGCTTCGAAGCCGCGGAGGACAGCGCAGCCACAGGGGTGCGGAGGGCAAAGCGGGGAGATTCCCGCACAGAGGATTGGTGCCGAAGGCACTCACCAGCCGAGAGGCTTGTCTGCTCACCTGCCGGGGCGGGCGGGGCTGGGAGCTGAGGCTCGGGCTTCGGTTGGAGCACCAGGAGAGGACTGGGGTTGGCGGCGTGAGCACAGCCTGCAGGGGGTTAATGCGCCACGGCTAGCCGGGAGGGAGTCCGGGGAAAAGTCTGGACCTGCCGAAGAGGCGAGAGACTTTTTCTTGCCTCTGTTTCCTGGTGCGCGAGGAGAGGGGATTAAGAGTGCTGCTTAAAGGATCTCCACACATGGGCGCGAGTCGCGGCTAACAGCACGGACCCCAGAGACGGGCATGAGACGCTAAGACTGCTGCTGCCGCCACCAAGAAGCCTGTGTGGGAGCACAGGTCACTATCCACAACCCCCTTCCAAGAGCCTGTGCAGCCCGCCACTGCCAGGGTCCCGGGATCCAAGGACAACTTCCCCGGGAGAACACACGACGCGCCTTACACTGGTGCAACGTCACGCCGGCCTCTGCCGCTGCAGGCTCGCCCCGCCCTCCGTGCCCCTCCCTCCCACCGGCCTGAGTGAGCCAGAGCCCCCGAATCAGCAGCTCCTTTCACCCCGTCCTGTCTGAGCAAAGAACAGACGCCCTCCGGCGACCTACACGCAGAGGCGGGGCCAAATCCAAAGCTGAGCCCCTGGGAACTGTCAGAACAAAGAAGAGAAAGGGAAATCTCTCCCAACAGCCTCAGCAGCAGCGGATTAAATCTCCACAATCAACTTCATGTACCCTGCATCTGTGGAATACATGAATAGACAACGAGGCAACCCAAATTCAGGAGGTGGACTTTGGGAGCAACTGTAGACTTGGGGTTTCCTTTTGGCATCTAATTTGTTTCTAGTCTTACGTTTACCTTAGTTTAGTATTTAGAGTTTATCATCATTGGTAGATTTGGTTATTGATCTGGTTGCTCTCTTCCTTTTTTTCTTTTAATATATAGATATGTATATATAATTCACCTATTTCTCTTTTTGTGAGTGTGTATGTGTATGCTTCTTTGTGTAATTTTGTCTGTACAGCTTTGCTTTTACTATTTGTCCTAGGGTTCTGTCTGTCCTTTTTCTTTTCTTTTCTTTAGTAGAGTTTTTAGCGCTTGTTATCATTGGTGGATTTGTTTTTTGGTTTGGTGGCTCTCTTTTTCTTTCCTTTACTTTACTACTTAAAAATTTCTTTTAATTTTTAATAATATTTAGTTTTTATTTTTCTTTCTTTCCTTTTTCCTCCCTTTTCTTCTGAGCCATGTGGCTGACAGGGTCTTCAGCCGGGTGTCAGGCCTGTGCCTCTGAGTTGGGAGAGCCAAGATCAGGACACTGGTCCACCAGAGACCTCCCGGCTCCACGTAATATCAAACAGTGAAAGCTCTCCCAGAGATATCCAGCTCAACACTAAGACCCAGCTCCACTCAACAACCAGCAAGCTACAGTGCTGGACACCCTATGCTAAACAATGAGCAAGACAGCACCTCAACCCCACCCATTAGCACAGAGGTTGCCTAAAATCATAATAAGGCCACAGACACCCCAAAACATACCACCAGATGTGATCCTCCCCACCAGAAAGACAAGATCCAGCCTCATCCACCAGAACACAAGCACAAGTCCCCTCCACCAGGAAGCCTACACAACCCACTGAACCAACCTTAGCCACTAAGGGGGAGATACCAAAAACAACGGGAACTACGAACTTGCAGCCTGCAAAAAGGAGACCCCAAACACACTAAGTTAAGCAAAATGAGAACACAGAGAAACACACAGCTGATGAAGGAACAAGGTAAAACCCCATCAGACCAAACAAATGAAGAGGATACAGGCAGTCTACCTGAAAAAGAATTCAGAGTACTGATAGTAAAGATGATCCAAAATCTTGGAAATAGAATAGAGAAAATGCAAGAAACATTTAACAAGAACCTAGAAGAACTAAAGAGCAAACAAACAATGATGAACAACACAATAAATTAACTTAAAAATTCTCTAGAAGGAATCAATAGCAGAATAACTGAGGCAGAAGAACGGATAAGTGACCTGGAAGATAAAATAGTGGAAATAACTACTGCAGAGCAGAATGAAGAAAAAAGAATGAAAAGAATTGAGGACAGTCTCAGAGACCTCTGGGACAACATTAAACGCACCAACATTCGAATTCTAGGGGCCCCAGAAGAAGAAGAGGAAAAGGGACAGAAAATATTTGAAGAAATTATAGTTGAAAACTTCCCTGATATGGGAAAGGAAATAGTCAATCAGGTCCAGGAAGTGCAGAGAGTCCCATACAGGATAAATCCAAGGAGAGACATGCCAAGACACATATTAATCAAACTATCAAAAATCTAATACGAAGAAAAATTATTAAAAGCAGCAAGGGAAAAATAACATACAAGGTAATTGCCATAAGCTTAACAGCTGATCTTCCAGCAGAAACTCTGCAAGCCAGAAGGGAGTGGCAGGACAAATTTAAAGTGATGAAAGGGGAAAACCTGCAACCAAGATTACACTACCCAGCAAGGATCTCATTCAGATTAGATGGAGAAATTTAAACCTTTACAGACAAGCAGAAGCTAAGAGAATTCAGCACCAACAAACCAGCTTTAAAACAAATGCTATAGGAACTTCTCTAGGTAGGGAACACAAGAAAAGGAAAAGACCTACAATGACAAACCCAAAACAATTTAAAAAATGGTAACAGGAACATACATATCGATAACTACCTTAAATGTAAATGGACTAAGTGCTCCAACCAAAAGACACAGACTGGCTGAATGGATAAAAAAACAAGACCCATATATATGCAGTCTACCAGAGACCCACTTCAAAACTAGGGACACATACAGACAGAAAGTGAGGGGATGGAAAAAGATATTCCATGCACATGGAAATCAAAAGAAAGCTGGAGTAGCAATTCTCATATTTTGTTTTAAAGACAAAATGGTCTTTAAAATATAGACTATACAAGAGACAAAGAAGGACACTACATAACGATCAAGGGATCAATCCAAGAAGACGATATAACAATTTTAAATATTTATGCACCCAACATAGGAGTACCTCAATACATATGGCAAATGCTAACAGCCATAAAAGGGGAAAATGACAGTAACACAATCATAGTAGGGGACTTTAACACCCCACTTTCACCAATGGACAGATCATCCAAAATGAAAATAAATAAGGAAACACAAGCTTTAAATGATACACTAAACAAGATGGACTTAATTGATATTTATAGGACATTCCATCCACAAACAACAGAATACACTTTCTTCTCAAGTGCTCATGGAACATTCTCCAGGATAGATCATATCTTGGGTCACAAATCAAGCCTTGGTAAATTTAACAAAATTGAAATCTTATCAAGTATCTTTTCTGACCACAACATTAGGAGACCAGACATCAGTAACAGGAAAAAGTCTGTAAAAAATACAAACACATGGAGGCTAAACAATACACTACTAAATAACCAAGAGATCACTGAAGAAATCATAGAGAATATCAAAAAATACCTAGGAACAAATGACAATGAAAACATGATGACCCAAAACCTATGGGATGCAGCAAAAGCAGTTCTAAGAGGGAAGTTTATAGCAATACAATCCTACCTCAAGAAACAAGAAACATCTCAAATTAACAACCTAACATTACACCTAAAGCAATTAGAGAAAGAAGAACTAAAAAACCCCAAAGTTAGCAGAAGGAAAGAAATCATAAAGGTCAGATCGAAATAAATGAAGAAAACAACAGCAAAGATGAATAATACTAAAAGCTGGTTCTTTGAGAAGATAAACAAAGGTAAGAAACCTTTAGCCAGACTCATCAAGAAACAACGGAGAAGACTGAAATCAGTGGAATTACAAGTGAAGAAGGTGAAGTAACAACAGGCAATGCAGAAATACAAAGGATCATGAGAAATTCTTACAAGCAACTATATGCCAATAAAATGGACAACCTGAAAGAAATGGACAAATTCTTAGAAACGTACAACCTTCTGAGACTGAACTAGGAAGATATAGAAAATGTAAACAGACCAATCACAAGCACTGAAATTGAGACTGTGATTAAAAATCTTCCAACAAACAAAAGCCCAGGACCAGATGGCTTCACAGGTGATTCTGTCAAACATTTGGAGAAGATCTAACACCTATCCTTCTCAAACTTTTCCAAAATATAGCAGAGGGAGAAACACTGCCAAACTCATTCTACGAGGCCACCATCACCCTGATACCAAAACCAAACAAAGATGTCACAAAGAAAGAAAACTACAGCCCAATATCACTGATGAACATAGATGCAAAAATTCTCAACAAAATACTAGAAAACTGAATCCAACAGCACATTACAAGGATCATATATCACGGTCAATTGGGGTTTACCCCACGAATGCAAGAATTCTTCAATACACAGAAATTAATCAAAGTGATAAACCATATTAACAAATTGAAGGAGAAAAACCATATGATCATCTCAATAGATGGAGAAAAAGCTTTTGACAAAATTCAACACCCACTTATGATGAAAACACTCCAGAAAGTAAGCATAGAGGGAACTTACTTCAACATAATAAAGGCCATATATGACAAACCCACAGCCAACATCACTCTCAATGGTGAAAAACTGAAACCACTGCCTCTAAGATCAGGAAGACGACAACGTTGTCCACTCTCACCACTATTATTCAACATAGTTTTGGAAGTTTTAGCAACAGCAATCAGAGAAGAAAAATAAAGAAAAGGAATCCAAATTGGAAAAGAAGAAGTAAAGCTGTCACTGTTTGCAGATGACATAATACTATACATAGAGAATCCTAAAGATGCTACCAGCAAACTACTTGAGCTAAGCAATGAATTTGGTAAAGTAGCAGGATACATTAATGCACAGAAATCTCTTGCATTCCTATACACTAATGATGGAAAATCTGAAGGCGAAATTAAGGAAACACTTTCATTTATCATTGCAACAAAAAGAATAAAATACCTAGGAATAAACCTACCTAAGGAGACAAAAGACCTGTATGTAGAAAACTATAAGACACTGATGAAAGAAATTAAAGATGATACAGACAAATGGAGAGATATACCATGTTCTTGAATTGGAAGAATCAACATTGTGAAAATGACTATACTACCCAAAGCAATCTACAGATTAAATGCAATCTGTATCAAACTACAAATGGCATTATTATTCACAGAACTAGAAAAAAAATTTCACAATGTGTATGGAAACACAAAAGACCCCAAATAGCCAAAGCAATCTTGAGGAAGAAAAACGGAGCTGGAGGAATCAGGCTCCTTGACTTCAGACTATACTGCAAAGCTACAGTAATCAAGACAGTATGGTACTGGCACAAAAACAGAAATATAGATCAATGGAACAGGATAGAAAGCCCAGAGATAAACCCACACACATATGGTCACCTCATCTTTGATTAAGGAGGCAAGAATATACAATGGAGAAAAGACAGCCTCTTCAATAAGTGGTGCTGGGAAAACTGGACAGCTACATGTAAAAGAATAAAATTAGAACGCTCCCTAACACCATACAAAAAAATAAACTCAAAGTGGATTAAAGACCTAAATGTAAGGCCAGACACTATCAAACTCTTAGAGGAAAACATAGGCAGAACACTGTGACATACATCACAGCAAGATCCTTTTTGACTCACCTCCTAGAGTAATGGAAATAAAAACAAAAATAAACAAATGGAACCTAATGAAACTTAATAGCTTTTGCACAGCAAAGGAACACATAAACAAGACGAAAAGACAACCCTCAGACTGGGAGAAAATATTTGCAAATGAAGCAACTGGCAAAGGATTAATCTCCAAAATTTATAAGAAGCTCATACAGCTCAATATCAAAAGAAACCAAACAATTCAATCCAAAAATTGGCAGAAGGCCAAAATAGACATTTCTCCAAAGAAGATATATAGATTGCCAACAGACACATGAAAGGATGCTCAACATCAGTAATCATTAGAGAGATGCAAATCAAAACAACAATGAAGTGTCACCTCACACAAGTCAGAATGGCCATCATCAAGAAATCTACCAACAATAAATGCTGAAGAGCGTGTGGAGAAAAGGGAAGCCTCTTGCACTATTGGTGGTAATGTAAACTGATACAGCCACTATGGAGAACAGTATGGAGGTTCCTTAAAAAACTACAAATAGAACTACCATATGACCCAGCAATCCCACTACTGGGCATATACCCTGAGAAAACCATAATTCAAAAAGAGTCATGTAGCACAATGTTCACTGCAGCTCTATGTACAATAGCCAGGACATGGAAGCAACCTAAGTGTCCATCGACAGATGAATGGATAAAGAAGATGTGGCACATGTATACAATGGAATATTACTCAGCCATAAAAAGAAACAAAATTGAATTTGTAGTGAGCTGGATGGACCTAGAGTCTGTCATACAGAGTGGAGGAAGTCAGAAAGAGAAAAACATATACCATATGCTAACACATATATATGGAATCTAAAAAAAAAAAAAAGTTTCTGAGGAACCTAGGGGCAGGACAGGAATAAAGACAAAGATGTAGAGAATGGACTTGAGGACATGGGGCCGGGGAAGGATAAACTGGGATGAAGTGAGAGAGTGGCATGGACATATATACACTACCAAATGTAAAATAGATAGCTAGTGGGAAGCAATTTCGTATCACAGGGAGATCAGCTTGGTGCTTTGTGACCACCTAGAGGGGTGGGATAGGGAGGGTGGGAGGGAGACGCAAGATAGAGGAGATATGGGGATGGATATATATATATATATGTATAGCTGATTTACTTTGTTATAAAGCAGAAATGAATGCACCATTGTAAAGCAATTATACTCCAATAAAAGTGTTAAAAAAAAAGAAAAAGCTAGAAAGAACAAGTGTTATCACAAAAAGAATGAGTGTTTTACCATGACAGAAATACTCAGTTACACAAATAACAGCAACACAGTCTTTATTTAAGGATTTCTTAGGTAATGCACAAAAGGCACACAACCTAAAGGAAAAGATAAATAATTCTGGGAAAAAATGCTGATAATTGTTGAAGATTATGTACATTGAAGATGCATTATACTAGTCTCTCTTCTTTTGGGTATGTTTAAAAGTTTCCATAATTTAAAAGAAACGGTATAAAAAGCTTCTGAATGCAGAAGATACTCTATATAAGGTAGAAAGACAAGATATAGATTGGAAGAAAAGAAATATCTCTTCAGTAACATGGACAACTGACATAGCATTAGTGATCTGAGTATCTACAGTATGTTTACTAATCAATAACAAACTGAGTAATTTTCTTATCTTTGTTTTTTTTTAAAAAAAGAGACAAAAGACAAATTGAAAAACTCAGAAGAAAACACTTGGACAGTCAAGACTCTTATGAAAAGATACTTAATCTGACTGAGTAATCAGTGAAATCCATTAAAAAAGCAACAATGATGTATCAATGAATATCCATCTGTATTCGTTTCCTATGGCTGATGCAACAAAACTGGGACAACTTGGGTGGCTTGAAACAGAAATTTATTCTATCACAGTTCTGGAGGCCAGAAGAGTAACAGAAATTAAGGTGAGCAAAAGGCCACACACTCCACAGAGGCTCAAGGGGGAGATTACGGCGACAGCATTACTTAGCTGTGGCTGCATCACTTCAATCCTCAATCAAGGCCGACACCTTAAATTTCTCTCTACTCCATGTTCACATGGCCTTCTCCTCTGTGTACATGTCCAAGCCCCTTCTGCCCCCTTCCTATAAGAATACATGTGATTGCATTTAGTACCCACTGAAATAATCTAAGACAATCCCTTTATCTGAAGATCTCTATCTTAATTACAACTGTAAAGTCCCCCTTTTTCACCAAATACGGTAATATTTACAGTTTCCAAGGATTATAACTTGATATCTCTGGGGGACATTGTTCACCCTACTACACCATCTTTGGGGTACCTATCCTAAGGTGACTCCCAATGAGTCACACTCCTGTACTCACCTCGGGGGTAGGCAGAACCTGTGACTTGCCTCTGATGAAGAGAATATGGCAAAGGTTATATGATGTCTCTCCCATGCTTGAGTCTTATATAATATAACATAATCTCAGCAGACTGGAGTGAGGATACTGCTGCTGGTCTTGATGAAATAAGCTGCCATGTTTGGAGAGGACCCATGAGACCGCCACATGGCAGGGGACTAATGTGTACCTGAGGCCTCTAGGTCACAGCCAGTAAGAAGCTGGGGTCTTATGCACCTGCAAGGAAATGAGTCTACCAACAACTCTCATGAGCTTGAAAGCAGATTCTGTTCCAAACTTGAGCCTCCTTATGAAAATGCAGCCCAGCTGTTACCTTGATTTCAGCTTTGTAAGACCAGAGACAGAGGACCCAGCTAAGTTGTGCCTGGACACCTGAGCCATGGACAGCATGATATAGCAAACTTTTGTTGTTTTAAGGCACTACATTTGTGGTGATCTGTTACACAACAACTGAAAACTAATACAGAGTTTGGTATCTGGAAATGGGTTACTGCTCTAACAAATATCTAAAATGTGGAAATGTCTTTGGAACTGGACAGTGAGAGGAGACAGGAAGAATTTGGGTAGCATGACAGAGAAAGCCTAAAGTGCCTTCAACATATTTTTAGTTGACATCTGGATTTTAAGGACACCACTGGTGGACTTCCCTGGCAGTCCAGTGGTTAAGAATCCACGCTTTCACTGCAAGGGGCATGGATTTGATCCCTGGTCGGGGAACTAAGATCCTGCATGCCGTGCAGTGTGCCCCCGCCCCCCCCCCAAAAAGGACACCGCTGGTGAGAGCTCAGAAGTGCTAGCCAGGCAGTAATAAGGAAGGGGTGAGGTCAAACCAGAGTATGTCATATCTTACAGAAGGAAAATAATAGGCAATGAGAGAAGGTGTAACATGCACTAGACAAACAGGTTGAGACCCAGAGCATGAATTTTAGAACTCTCTTGTGTCCTGTTTACCGATGACTCGGAAAAAGATGAATTATGGCCTCCTGGGTCTTCATGTGGAAACAAAGGATAGGTCTCGGTATTTAGAACAAAGAATGCAGAAACAAATGACTTATCAGGAAGGAGAAGTAACCACAGCAAAGATAATAAATCAGTCATAATGACTCCCAGGTTCCATTCCAAAGGTACACATCAGTCTAAAGCACATGCTTTTTTTTTTTGGCCTCAACTAGGGATCGAACCCACACCCCCCTACAGTGGAAGGTACCTGGATTTTGTCAACCTAGAGTGACCTTTGCCTCATTTTAAAGCTAAAATCTCCACCCCAAGGGTGGGGGATTGCCACTATTTCTGAACCTGCAACTGTGTTTGAGCATGTTGTCGCACTGTGCAAGCCCATCTAGAACTCCATCTCTACATGGAAAATCACATTTGCCCCTTCAGGAATATGCATGCACCCATAGCTTAAACTTCCCTGATCCTGCTGTGCTGGGAGACAAGGCTTTGAGAGCTATCCCCCTGTCTCCTTACTTGTCGCAAGGAATAAATGCTTCTGCTTTAATCAAAAGTACTTGGTGTGTTCATCTGGCGAAGCACCCCAAGTGATGGATGCATTGTGCCCAGTAACAGAAGAAAATAAGAAACACGTTATTGGAAACTGGAGGAAGGGAGATCCTTGCTTTGTTGGCAGAAAGCTTAGTGAAACTGTATCCTGCATTACGTGGGAAGCAGCATGTGTAAGCAACAAGCTTGTATATACAGTGCAAGAAATTTCCAAGCAATATTTTGAAAGTACCACCTGATTCCTCCTTGCCACTTATGGTAAAAGCTGAGAGTGAGACAGAGACAGAGACAGAGAGAGACAGAGAGAGACAGAGGAAAGGAGAGGGAAGAGAGAGGGAGGGAGAGAGGGAGAGGGAGGGAAGGGGAGAGAGAGAGAGAAACTGAGGTTAAAATTTAAGTAAACAGGAAATAGGACTTGATTTAAAAGTTGACTCTACAGATGGCAAAAGACACTGAAATTAAGAGATTCACTGTCAGGAAAGCATGCTCCATAGAAAAGGTTGAGACTGTGATGATATAACGTTTTGCTAAAACCACAGAAAGATCAAAACCTCAGACTATGCAGTTAGACAAAGGTCCCTTTCAGGTGATTAAGGGTGTGTCTCACAGATCCTTTCACTTAAACCAGAGAGCCTCTAGGAACTTAAAGGCACTGCCCATCAGCCATTTTAGCACGAGCCTGAACTACAGAAAGGATTATCTTGGAAAGATCTGAGGGGATGTGTCTTTTTTCTCTACTGGAGTGAATCCCAGTGAAATTCACAGAAGACTAGTAAGTTTTTGAGAAATTTATTTCAGCAGAAACACTGCCAACTTGGAATGCAAGGGACAACAAGGGTACAAAATGAAAGGAGGCCATTAGATTTCCAAAATTCTATTGGCAGAAAGCAGGCTGATAAAGCCACTCAGCTGCAAATGTGCTGCCTTCCATCAAAAATGAAGGATGACTCAGAGGGCAGAACCAAGAACCAGGAGGGTGAAGTTGAAAAGCGTGGACAAGTATTCCCAGGCTTTGAAACCTAGTCAACAGATTTGCAACATTTGCTGGGCTGGATATCAGAAATGTCACTAGCCAGTGACTTTATTTTTTTATCTTGAATTTCTTCCTGTTTGAACCAGAACATCTATTGTTGTTATCCTATGTTTGTTCCAGCAATGTATGTTACGTGTGTTGCAGCAAATAACTTCTCTCTTTAGTTTCAACCTCTAAGGATGCCTTTCTCAAACCACAGAATAACAGCCAGTTTTGAGATGTTGCCAGCTATCTGTTGTAACAAAGTAGACACTTCTGCCTTATTCTGAAACTAAATTAGATTCAAGGTATTCTATATAATACGTTTACTCTCAATCGTTTTTATTACAGTATGTTTCTTTAGTCAGATGTAAGGGTAAAGCTTCAGTTAAGGAATGCATGGATCCTATCACTTAAGACCTTTTGCAGCAATTCTGCAGCAGTCTGCTGGAAATTGCTGTGGCAATTATAACTTTCTGCCATAGGGTTATTTCCATTCAGAAAAGCTTGTCAATTTTAAATTTACCACTTTTTAAATATCCAAGACAAAACAAATGAGAAACAATGCAAGGAGAGGATTCTGGGAAGATAGTGGAGTAGGAAGCACCAGACATCTGTCCCCCTACCCAGGTAACAATTACACCAGCAGAATTTGTCTGATTAAATATTTTGGAGCTCAGTAACATCCAGGGAAGGCTCAGACAGTAAGCCGTGATTAAGTTTGGTCAATTTTAGCTCTTAGCACAGTAGCCACTCATCCCCCACCCCAGCCATGTGGCAGGGAAGCTATTCTCAGGTTCCTTGAGCAGTTTGCACACAGCTTGTGGGAGCCAGCATAAGCAAAAAGGACCCTGTCTTTCAAATATTGGGGAGCTGTGCTCTGAACGCTGACTGCTGCTTCTCAGGTGCAAAAAGGTGGGCAGCCATTGCTGCTGCACCTCCCTCCCTTGTTGAAAGCCCCTCCCTCTTAGCTGAAGTGACTTCTTGGGGATTTAAAGGGCTGACACCCTTTTTTATGCCACTTTGACTTTTTTCCATTTTCCTCTTTTGGGAGTCAGACATTCAAGACTAGGACATTCAAAAACAACTGCATATATGGGGAAAATTAGAAAGTGACTGTGCATGTCCAGGGAAAGGCTCAAAAAAGACCTGGGAAGACCTTAAGTTCATACTTAAGGCTGATGTTGGTACAAAAAAAGTCTACAACAATCAAAATCAAAAACCAAAACCAAAACCAATCAACAGCATACCCCAGGCAAGGAGGAAAATCTGATTTCCAGAGTTACTACATTATTAGATTTACATGTCTTTTGTTCAACAAAAAAATCACAAGGCATACAGAGACAGGAAAATATGGCTCATTCAGGGAAAAAAATAAATCAACAGAAACTGTCCTAGAAAAAGATTTGATGGAAGATATACTAGATAAAGACTTTAAAACAAATGTCTTAAAGATGCTCAAAAAACTAAAGGAAGATGTCGAAAAGTCAAGAAAATAATGTGTGAACAAAATGGAAGTATCAATAAAGAGAAAGAAAACCCAAAAAGGAAGCCAAAAGAAATTCTGGAGATGAAAAGTACAGTAACTGCAATGAGAAATTCACTGGAAGGATTCAAAGACAGATTTCAGCAGGCAGAAGAAAGAATCAGTGAACATGAAGATAGGACAGTGGAAATTATTGAGTCTGAGGAAAAGGAAGAAAAAAAGATCTAAGAAAAGCAAACAGAACCTGTGGGACACCAGCAAGTACCAACCTATACATCATAAGAGTCCCAGAAGGAGAAGAGAAAGAGAAAAGGGCAGAGAAAATATCTGAAAAAATAATTAATGAAAACTTCAAGATGAAAGATATGAGTATGAATATCCAAGAAGCTCAAAGGACTCAAAGACCTACACTAAGACACATTATAATCAAACTTTGAAAAGAGAGAAGTGAATCATCACATACAAGGGATCCTCAATTAGATTATCAACAGATTTCTCATCAGAACTTTGGAGGCCAGAGACTGATATACTCAAAATGCTAAAAGAGAGAAACTGTCAACCAATAATTATATCTGTGGCAAAAATGTCCTTCAAAAGTGAGGGAGAAATTAAGATATTCTCAGATAAACAAAAGCTGAGGGAGTCAGTGACCAACACCCCTGCCCTGCAAGAAATGCTCAAGGGAATCCTGCACAGTGAAATGAAAGGACAATAGGCAGTAAACTGAAGCTGAATGGAGAAATAAATATTTCAATAAAGGTAAATACATGGGGAATTATAAAAACTTGTGTTACTGTAACAATGGTAACTACACTTTGTTTTCTACCTAATTTAAGAGAATAATACACTTAAAATACAAAAAAAATATTAGTTTAAAAGCCAGTAGTACTATAACTTTGACTTGTAGCTCCAAATCTAAGAGACTAGTGATTCAAAAGAATTATTAGTAACCCCAATATCAAAACCAGACAAGGACACTACAAGAAAACAAATTACAGGCCAATATCCTTGATTAACATAAATGCAAAAATCTTCAACAAAATACTAGCAAGCCAAATTCAACAATACATTAAAAGGATCATACACTATGGGATTTAGTCTAGGGATGCAAAGATGGTAC
The DNA here is from genome assembly GCF_003676395.1 of Aethalodelphis obliquidens. Lineage (NCBI taxonomy): Eukaryota > Metazoa > Chordata > Mammalia > Artiodactyla > Delphinidae > Aethalodelphis > Aethalodelphis obliquidens. The sequence continues at coordinate 7,754,905 of NW_020837961.1, forward strand.
AACACCTGCAAATCAATGTGATAATGTGTCATTAACAGAATGAAAGACAAAAATCATATGATCATTTCAACAGATGCAGAAAAAGCATTTGACAAAATTCAATATTAATTTACAATAAAAGCTCACATCAAAGTGGGTATAGAGGGAACATACCACAATATAGGCCATATATCAGGGGTCCCCAAACCCCAGTTCCTGTTGGGAACCGGGCCGCACAGCAGGAGGTGAGCAGTGGGCGAGTAAGCAAAGTTTCATCTGCCGCTCCCCATCACCCCCCATCATTCTCATTACCTCCTGAACCACCAGCCCCCCGTCCATGGAAAAACTGTCTTCCACGAAAGTGGTCCCTGGTGCCAAAAAGGTTGGCGACCGCTGCCATATATGACAAGCCTGCAGTTAACATCATACTCAATGGGGAAAAGCTGAAAGATTTTCCTGTAATAACAGGAACAAGAAAGGATGCCCACTCTCAACACTTTTATTCAACATAGTATTGGAAGTCATAGCCAGAGCCATTAGGCAAGAAAAGAAAAGACATTCAAACTGGAAGAGATGAAGTAAAACTGTCACTCTTTGCAGATGACATGATGTCATATATAGAAAACCCGGAAGACTCCACCAAAACTGGAGCTGTAAAGGAGCAAAGTTTTTGTATGCTACTGGAGTAAAGCTGGTATTTATTCAAATTAGAGTATTAAAACTTTAGAAGAGTAAATGTAATCCCCATGGTAACCACAAAGAAAATAGCCATAGAATGGACAAAAAAGGAAATGAGAAAGGAATTTAAACATTTCAGTACAAAAAAATCAACTTAACACAAGAGAGAATACTAATGCAGGAACTGAGCTACAAAGAAGCTATAAGGCTTCCAATTATATAAGATACATAAGTACTTGGGATGTAATGTACAACATGAGAAATATTAACACTGCTGTATGTTTTATAAGAATATATTTAACAGAATAAATCCTAAGAGTTCTCATCACAAGGAAAAAATTATTTTTCTTTTACTTTGTGCCTATATGAGATGATGGATGTTCACTAAACTTACTGTGGTAGTCATGATGTATATAAGTCAAACCATTATGCTGTACACCTTAAACTTGTACAGTGCTATATGTCAATTACATCTCAATAACACTAGAAGAAGAAAAAAGCTATAAGGCATATAGAAAACAAATAACACAATGACAGAAATCCCTACTTATCAGTAATTACTTTAAATGTAAATGGACTGAACTCTCCAACAGAAAACCCTACTTATCAGTAATTACTTTAAATGTAAATGGACTGAACTCTCCAATCAAAAGACAGAGAATGGATAAAAATACATGATCCAACCATATGCTATCTACAAGAGACTTGAGATTCAAAGACACAAACAGGTTAGAAGTAAAAGGATGGAAAAAGATATTCCATTCTTATAGTAAGCAAAAGAGAGCAGAGCTGGGTATTCTAATATCAGACGTAACACACTTTAAATCAAAAAAGGTTTCAAGAGACAAAGATGGTCATCATATATTAATCAAAATTTCAATACAGCAAGAAGATATTATAATTACAAATATTTATGTATCTAATGACAGACCATCAAAGTATGTGAAAAACAAATGGACAGAACTGAAGGGAAAAACAGACCATTCAACAGGAGTTGGAGAGGGTTCAATGCCCTACACAGAACAACAGGAAGAACAACCAGAGAGAAGACAAATGAGGAAATACAGGACTTAAAATACAACAAACCAAATAGATCCATCAACATATACAGAATATTCTACCCAACAACAACAGAAAGCCCACTCTTCTCAAGGGTACATGTGACATTTCCCCGAATAGACCATGTGTTAGGCCACAAATTAAGTCACAACACATTTTAAAAGACAGATATCATACAATGTATCTTTTCTGACCACAATGGGACAAAGTTAGAAATCAATAACATTAAGAAAATTGGAAAATTCACAAAATTGTGGGATTAAATAACACGTGTTTAAGCAGTCAATGGATCAAAGAAAAATTGTCAAGGCAAATTAGAAAATATTGATACTTACAGATGAATGAAAATAAACCACAACAAACCAAAACTTATGGGATATAGCAAAGTGGAGCTAAGGAATAAGCTTATAGTTATAAACACATTAAAAAACAAAAAAGATCTCAAATCCAAAACCTAACTTTACATCTTAAGGAAATAGAAAAAGAATTTTTAAAAAATCCAAAGCTAGCAGAAGGAAGGAAATAATAAAGGTTGGAGCAGAGATAAATGAACTAGTGAACAGAAAAACAAAAAAGTAAATGAAACCAAAAGATGGTTCTTTGAAATGATCAACAAATACACACACACACACACACACACACACACACACACACACAATGGAATATTATGCAGCCGTTAAAAAAACAATGAAATACTGCCATATGCAGCAACCTGGATGAACCTAGAGAATATTATGCATAATAAAACAAGTCAGAAGAGACAAATACTGTATATCACTTACATGTGGAATCTAAAAAAACAATACAAATGAGTGTATATGCAAAACAGTAACAGACTTACAAATATAGAAAATAAACTTGTGGTTACCAAAGGGGAGAGAGAAGGTGCAGGAACAAATTAGGGGTATGGGATTAACAGATACAAACAACAGTATACAAAATAGATAAGCAACAAGGATATACTGTACAGCTCAGGGAATTATACCCATTATCTTGTAATAAGCTATAATGGAATATGATCCGCAAAAATAATGAATCACTGTGCTAGACACCTGAAACTAACACAATATGGTAAATCAACTATACTTCAGTAAAAAAAAATATATATATATGTAAGGAAATGCTAAAGATCACACAAAAAACTGTATAACAAATGAATTCAGCAAAGTAGCAGGATACAAAGTCAACACACAAAACTCAATTGTATTTTTATACACAATGAACAATGTGAAAAGGAAATTACAAAAACAATTCCATTTACAATAGCATCAAACAGAATAAAATACTTAAGAATAAATTTACCAAGGAGGTGAAAGACTTATACAATGAAAACCACAAAACATTGGTGAAAGAAATTAAAGAAGACATAAATAAATGAAAACATACCAAATGTTCATGGATTAGAAGGCTTAATATTGTTAAAATGTGACTACTACCCAAAATAACCTACAGATTTGATGCAATACTTATCAAAATTTCAATGGCATTTTTCACAGAAATAGAAAAATCCATCCTAAAATTCATACAGAATCTTAAGAGACACCTAACAGCCTAAACAAACTCAAAAAAAAAAGAAGAAAAATAGAAGACTCACACTTAACTTACTGAAGGCTACAGTAATCAAAACAGTGTGGTATTAGCATAAGGACAGACATACAGACCAATAGAACACAGAGCTAGAAATGAACCCTAGCATATATGCTCAAATGGTTTTTTGACAAGGATGCCAACACAATTCAATGGGAAATGGAGAGTCTTTTCAACAAATGGTACTGGGAAAACTGGATATCCACATGCAAAAGAATGAAGTTGGCCCCTTACCCAGCACCATATATAAAAATTAACTCAAAATGGATCAAGGATCTAAAACAATAAAACTTTTGGAAGAAAACAAAGGACAAAAGCTTCATGACATTGGATTTGGCAATGATTTCTTGGATATGACGCCAGAGACACAGGCAACAAGAGAATAACAGACAAACTGGACTTAATGAAAATTTAAAAATTTTGTGCACCAAAATACACTATCAACAGAGTAAAAAGACACCCAGAGTGGGAGAAAATATTTGTAAATCATGTATCTGATAAGGAGTTAATAACCAGAATATATAGAGAACTCCTAAAACTCAACAACAACAAAAAACAACCAACCTGATTCAAAAAGAGCAAAGGATTGGAATAGACATTTCTCTGAAGAAGACATACAAATGGCCAATAAGCCTATAAATGATGCTCAACATCACTAATCATTAGAGTAATTGCAATCAACACTGCAATGAGACATCACCTCATACCCATTGGAATGCCTAATATCAAAAAAAACAAACCAGAAAATAATAAGTGCTGGTCAGGATGCAGAGAAATTGGAATACTTGTGCATTGTTGTTGGGAATGTAAACTGGTATAGCCACTATGTGAAATAGTATGGTGGTTCCTCAAAAAATTAAAAATAGAATTACCGTATGATGCACCAATTCCACTTCTGGGTATATACCCCAAAGAATTAAAAGCAGGGTTTAGAAGAATATTTGTACACTAATGTTCATAGCAGCATTATTCACGATGGCTAAAACGTGGAAGCAACCCAAATGTCCATGGATGGATGAACAGATAAGCAACATGTCATACAGTGGACCCTTGAACAATCAAAGGGGTTAGAGACAGGGACCCCTGTGTAGTTCAAAATCTGCATGTAACTTTAGAGCCGGCCCTTCAAACCCATGGTTCTGCATTTGTGGATTCAACGAACCTCATGTGGTGTAATACTGTAGCATTTATTGGGGGAAAAAAAAAAATCCAGGTACTGTATAAATGGATCTGCAGAGTTCAAACCCAGGTTGTTCAAGTTTCAACTATATATACATACAACGAAATATTATTCAGCCTTAAAATAGAAGGAAATTCTACTACATGCTACAACATAGTTGAACCTTGAGGATATTAAGTAAAATAAGCCAATCATAAAAAGACAAATACTGTATGATTCCACTTACATGAGGTACTTAATAAGATGGTCAAAATCACAAAGACAGAAAGTATAATGGTGGTTGCCAAGGGCTGTGGGGGAGGGTGGGAGTTCGTGTTTAATGGGTACAGAGTTTCAGTTTTACACTGAAAAGAGTTATGGGGATGGATGCTTGCACAACAATGTGAATGTTTTTAAGACCACTGACCTGTACACTTAACAATGGTTATGGCAGTAAAATTTATGTCGTGTGTATTTTAGCACAATAAAAATACAGTTAAAAAAAAAAAAGGAACGTAAGGAATGCTTCTTCCTCTGTACTGCATATAAGGCAATTGAGAACATTGACATCTGGTTATCATGACCCTTCAGTGATGGCTGCTTAATGAAAGGCAGATAAAGTGATGAGGCAAGATACACTTGCAATAATCATATTCACATTAACAACATATTAAAGCTATACATTATATCCACTGCAGCACTTAACAATAGTAACATTAATGTTTACTCTTCAATAGAACTAGTCTGTTCACCTTATTATATGTTAAAGTCAGGATTTAGATTAAAAGCCAACTTTTAAAAAATTACGTTTAAAAATGAGCCATATTTTAACTTCCCCTGTTAAATAATATTTGAAGATTATGTCTAATGGCTGATTTTACTTACCTACATGTTCTTAAGATGCTTTCATAAACATCTTGCCTAAAGTCTGCTGTAATATTTTCTAAATTTTCAGTGTTATGAAAATTTGGGTGTGACCTTGAATGTGTCTCATACTCACTCAAGGGTCATGCACCATGCATGTCAGTTGGGACAATGGTTGAAGATCATTCTGGTCTAGTTCTACTCTAAGCATTCTCAGTGAGGGATATATTGCCCCCAGTGGGGCATATTGGCTCTTGCGGGATGGGTGAAAAAAAACTACTCTTTTTATATATAAAGCACAGATATTTACAGTACACACACAGAAATATAGTATATCTATGGTGTTAAAGTTTAATTGGGGAGGGTATGCGATTAGGAAAAAAATTCTAAAAAGGATCCTTATGGGAATGATAATGAAAGAAAGGTTGAGAAACGCTGCTCTGGCACTTCCATTCTTACTGTGAATGTTGAATGCTGGCTCCTAATATAGGATCCACCTGCAGGTGAATGAACAATGCAAAGAAGCTGGGGCTCTTGGAGCAAGGGGCTAGATGGAAAGATCAAGGAAGTGTTTGGGATTCTGAATTAGAAAAATGAAGGTTCAAGTCCTGGATCCACTATTTATATAGTATAGCTTTCAGAAAGTTCCTTAACTGAACCCTGGTTACTTCATTTATATAACAGATATTGCTAATATTAGATGCTGTAGAGATCTTATAAGAATGCAAAAAGTTATGTGAAAAATGCTTTGCAAAACTATGGGGCCAGAAAATGATCAGGGGTTACGAGGGGCTTGGATAAACGGAATAGCGGACTAAAAGGGACATAAGGGAACTGTTGGGAATGAAGGAAATGGTCTACAATCTAAGTTGCGGGGGTGGTAATATGACAGTATGACTTTGTTGAAACTCAGAACACTATACTACAATGGATGTGTTTTACACTATGTAAATTGTACCTCAATATCCCAACTTTAAAAAAAAAGTGCCTTGCAAACTATAAATAATCATGCCAGTGCTTTCTATTATGAAGAGTAAGATTCTAGCTTTCGAAGTGACACTGTTGGCCTACACTGAACTTGCAATTGCCTAAAATTCTCTAGCCTTTTCTTAGGAATTGCGATTAAACTAGGTCTTTCTACTTCTGATCTCTCTTGAGAATCAACGTTCAAGACTAAACATTTATTTACTGGAAACATCAATCTGCTAAGTCTCCATCCATTTTTTCCATCTATGATAAGATAAAAAGAAACAACTAACATTTTCGTAGTGGTCTTCAGATCTTTTATTTCTAACCTTGCTATGTGACATATTAGTTATCCTTCTCAGCTTTGTTTCATTCACTACTTTCATATGCATAAAGTCTTCTATATCTTAATCTAAATCATTAACAAAACGCTTAAGTAGGTAGAGAATGATGAGATCCTTCAACTGCAAACTCTTTTTGGACTGTCATCATTTGATTCATCAATACCCTTAGAATACGCTTGTTCACCGAGGCCTGAATGTACCTAATTTCATTATCTTTACATCACATTGCCCAATCTTGTCCACATACATTATGTGCAAATAGTACGTCCTCAACTAATTATTTCGCAAGAAAAAATCCTGACATGATGAAACATTCCCCCTTATTTAGTTCTTAGGAAAAAAAATTTTTATTGAAAACAATCACTGGAGGCCAGGTTTAATAACCATTTTAAAAGGTGTAAAAACTTCCAAATGTATTCTGTTCTATTAACGAATCTATTGTGATTGACCTATATTTATTTATACGTTATAAATAAAATATTAGTACACATGAAGAGTTGGAAGATTGTTTTAAAAGACAACATTCAATAATAAAGCTCCTGGTGGTCCTTCCAGATGGTGGAGGAGTAAGACGTGGAGATCACCTTCCTCCCCACAAATACATCAGAAATACATCTACATGTGGAACAAATCCTACAGAACACCTACTGAATGCTTGCAGAAGACCTCAGACTTCCCAAAAGCCTCAGGAGCAGCAGATTAAATCTCCACAATCATCTTGATGTACCTGCATCTCTGGAATACCTGAATAGACAAAGAATCATCCCAAAATTGAGGTGGTGGACGTTGGGAGCAACTGTAGACTTGGGGTTTCCTTTCTGCATCTAACTTGTTTCTGGTTTAATGTTTATCTTAGTTTAGTATTTAGAGTTTATCATCATTGGTAGATTTGTTTATTGATTTGGTTGCTCTCTTCCTTTTCCTTTTTTTAAATTAATATATATATATATACTTTTTTTTCCTTTTTCTCTTTTTGTGAGTGTGTATGCTTCTTTGTGTGATTCTGTCTGTATAGCATTGCTTTTACCATTTGTCTTAGGGTTCTGTCTCTCCATTTTTTTTTTTCTTTTTTCTTTTAGTATAGTTTGTAGCGCTTGTTACCAATGGTGGATTTGTTTTCTGGTTTGGCTGCTCTCCTTTCTTTCACTCTTTTTTTAAAATTACTTTTAAGTTAAAAAAATTTTATTTTAATAACTTTATTTTATTTATTTCTTTCTTTTTTTCTCCCTTTTCTTCTGAGCCATGTGTCTGACAGGGTCTTGGTGCTCCGGCCGGGTTTCAGGCCTGTGCCTCTGAGGGGGGAGAGCTGAGTACAGGACATTGGACAACCAGAGACCTCCTGGCTCCACACAATATCAAACGGTGAAAGCGCTCCCAGAGATCTCCATCTCAACATTAAGACCCAGCTCCACTCAACGACCAGCAAGCTACAGTGCTGGACACCCTATGCCAAACAACGAGCAGGACAGGAACACAACCCCAACCATTAGCAGAGAGGCTGCCTAAAATCATAAGGTCACACACACCCCAAAACACACCACCAGACGTGGTCCTGCCCACCAGAAAGACAAGATCCAGCCTCATCCACCAGAACACAGGCACCAGTCCCCTCCACCAGGAAGCCTACACAAGCCACTGAACCAACCTTAGTCACTAGGGGTAGGGGCAGACACCAAAAACAATGGGAAATATGAACCTGCAGCCTGTGAAAAGGAGACCCCAAACACAGTAAGTTAAGCAAAATGAGAACACAGAGAAAAACACAGTGGATGAAAGAGCAATGCAAAAACCCACCAGACCAAACAAATGAAGAGGATACAGGCAGTCTACCTGAAAAAGAATTCAGAGTAATGATAGTAAAGATGTTCCAAAATATTGGAAATAGAATGGACAATATACAAGAAACATTTAACAAGGACCTAGAAGAACTAAAGAACAAACAAACAATGATGAACTACACAATAAATGAAATTTAAAATTCTCTATAATGAATCAATAGCAGAATAACTGAGGCAGAAGAACGGATAAGTGACCTGGAAGATAAAATAGTGGAAATAATTACCACAGAGCAGAATAAAGAAAAAAGAACGAAAAGAACTGGGGGCAGTCTCAGAGACCTCTGGGACAACATTAAATGCACCAACATTTGAATTATAGGGGTCCCAGAAGAAGAAGAGAAAAAGAAAGGGATTGAGAAAATATCTGAAATTATAGGGGTGGGATAGGGAGGGTGGGAGGGAGGGAGACACAAGAGGGAAGAGATATGGGAACATATGTATATGTATAACTGAGTCACTTTGTTATAAAGCAGAAACTAACACACCACTGTAAAGCAATTATACTCCAATAAAGATGTTAAAAAAATAAATTATAGTTGAAAACTTCCCTAATATGGGAAAGGAAATAGTCAATCAAGTCCAGGAAGCGCAGAGTCCCATACAGGATAAATCCAAGGAGAAACACTCCAAGACACATTTTAATCAATCAATCAAAAATTCAATACAAAGAAAAAATATTAAAAGCAGCAAGGGAAAAGCAACAAATAACATACAAGGGAATCCCCATAAAGTAAACAGCTGATCCTTCAGCAGAAACTCTGCAAGCCAGAAGGGAGTGGCAGGACATATTTAAAGTGATGAAATGAAAAAACCTACAACCAAGATTACTCTACCCAGCAAGGATCTCATTCAGATTCGACAGAGAAATTTAAGCCTTTACAGACAAGCAAAAGTTAACAGAATTCAGCACCACCAAACCAGCTTTATAACAAATGCTAAAGGAACTTCTCTACGTAGGAAACACAAGAGAAATAAAAGACCTACAATAAGAAATCCGAAACAATTAAGAAAATGGTAACAGGAACATACATATCAATAATTACCTTAAATGTAAATGGATTAAATACTCCAACCAAAAGACATATAGGCTGAATGTATACAAAAACAAGACCAGCAAATATGCTGTCTACAAGAGACCCACCTCAGACCTAGGGACACACACAGACTGAAAGTGAGGGGATGGAAAAAGATATTTCATGCAAATAGAAATCAAAAGAAAGCTGGAGTAGCAATTCTCATATCAGACAAAATGGACTTTAAAATAAAGACTACTACAAGAGACAAAGAAGGACACTACATAATGATCAAGGGATCAGTCCAAGAAGAAGATATAACAATGTAAATTTTTATGAACCGAACATAGGAGCACTTCAATACATAAGGTAAATGCTAACAGCCATAAAAGGGGAAATCGACAGTAACACAATCATAGTAGGGGACTTTAACACCCCACTTTCACCAATGGACAGATCATTCAAAATGAAAATAAAAAAAGGAAACACAAGCTTAAGTGATACATTAAACAAGATGGACTTAATTGATATTTATAGGACATTCCATACAAAAACAACAGAATACACATTCTTCTCAAGTGCTCATGGAACATTCTCTAGGATAGATCATATCTTGGGTCACAAATCAAGCCTTGGTAAATTTAAGAAAATTGAGATAATATCAAGTATCTTTTCTGACCACAATGCTATGAGACTAGATATCAATTACAGGGAAAAATCTGTAAAAAAAAATATAAACACATAGGGGCTAAACAATACACTCCTTAATAACCAAGAGATCACTGAAGAAATTAAAGAGGAAATCAAGAAATACCTAGAAACAAATGACAATGAAAACACAATGACCCAAAACCTATGGGATGCAGCAAGAGCAGTTCTAAGAGGGAAGTTTATAGCAATACAATCCTACCTCAAGAAACAAGAAACAGCTCAAATAAAACCTAAGCTTACACCTAAAGCAATTAGAGAAAGAAGAACCAAAAAACCCCAAAGTTAGCAGAAGGAAAGAAATCATAAAGATCAGGTCAGAAATAAATGAAAAAGAAATGAAGGAAACAATAGCAAAGATCAATAAAACTAAAAGCTGTTTCTTTGAGAAGATTAACAAAAGTGATAAACCTTTAGCCAGCTCATCAAGAAAAAAAGGGAGAAGACTCAAAACAATAGAATTAGAAATGAAAAAGGAGAAGTAATAACTGACCCTGCAGAAATACAAAGGATCATGAGAGATTACTACAAACAACTATATGCCAATAAAATGGACAACCTGAAAGAAATGGACAAATTCTTAGAAATGGACAACCTCCCAAGACTGAACCAGGAAGAAATAGAAAATATGAACAGACCAATCACAAGCACTGAAATTGAAACTGTGATTAACAATCTTCCAACAAACAAGAGCCCAGGACCAGATGGCTTCACAGACGAATTCTACCAAACATTTAGAGAAGAGCTAAGACCTATCCTTCTCAAACTCTTCCAAAATATAGGAGAGGGAGGAACACTGCCAAACTCATTCTATGAGGCCACCATCACCCTGATACCAAAACCAGACAAAGATGTCACAAAGAAAGAAAACTACAGGCCACTATCACTGATGAACATAGATGCAAAAATCCTCAACAAACTACTAGCAAACTGAATCCAACAGCACATTAAAAGGATCATACACCATGATCAAGTGGGGTTTATCCCAGGACTGCAAGGATTCTTCAAAATATGCAAATCAATCAATGTGATACACCATATTAACAAATTGAAGGATAAAATCCATATGAAAATCTCAATAGGTGGAGAAAAAGCTTTTGACAAAATTCAACACCCACTTATGATAAAGACTCTCCAGAAGATAGGCATAGAGGGAAACTACCTCAACATAATAAAGGCCATATATGACAAACCCACAGCCACCTTCGTTCTCAATGGTGAAAAAAACTGAAAGCATTTCCACTAAGATGAGGAACAAGACAAGGTTGCCCACTCTCACCACTACTATTCAACATAGTTTAGGAAGTTTTAGCCACAGAAATCAGAGAAGAAAATGATATAAACAGAATCCAAGTTGGAAAAGAAGTAAAGCTGTCACTGTTTGCAGATGACATGATACTATACATAGGAAATCCTAAAGATGCTACCAGCAAACTACTTGAGCTAATCAATGAATTTGGTAAAGTAGCAGGATACAACATTAATGCCCAGAAATCTGTTGCATTCCTATACACTAATGATGAAAAATGTGAAAGAAAAATTAAGGAAACACTCCCATTTACCACTGCAACAAAAAGAATAAAATACCTAGGAATAAACTTACCTAAGGAGACAAAAGACCTGTATGTAGAAAACTATAAGACACTGATGAAAGAAATTAAAGATGATACAAACAGATGGAGAGATATACAATGTTCTTGGACTGGAAGAATCAACATTGTGAAAATGACTATATGACCCAAAGCAATCTACAGATTCAATGCAATCCCTATCAAACTACCAATGGCATTTTCCTCAGAACGAGAAAAAAATTTTCACAATTTGCATGGAAACACAAAAGGGCCCGAATAGCCAAAGCAAACTTGAGAAAGAAAAAAGGAACTGGAGGAATCAGGCTCCCAGACTTCAGACTATACTACAAAGCTACAGTAATCAAGGCAGTATGGTGCTGGCACAAAAACAGAAATATAGAAAAATGGAAAAGGAGAGAAAGCCCAGAGATAAACCCACGCACATATGGTCACCTTATTTTTGATAAGGGAGGCAAAAATATACAATGGAGAAAAGACAGCCTCTTCAATAAGTGGTGCTGGGAAAACTGGACAGCTACATGTAAAAGAATGAAATTAGAACACTCCCTAACACCATACACAAAAATAAACTCAAAATGGGTTAAAGACCTAAATTTAAGGCCAGACACTATCAAACTCTTAGAGGAAAACATAGGCAGAACACTATGACATACATCACAGCAAGATCCTTTTTGACCCACCTCCTAGAGAAATGGAAATAAAAATAAAAATAAACAAATGGGACCTAATGAAACTTAAAAGCTTTTGCACAGCAAAGGAAACCATAAAGAAGACCAAAAGACAACCCTCAGAATGGGAGAAAATATTTGCAAATGAAGAAACTGACAAAGGATTAACCTCCAAAATGTACAAGCAGCTCATGCAGCTCAATATCAAAAAAACAAACAACCCAATCCAAAAATGGGCAGAAGACTAAATAGACATTTCTTCAAAGAAGGTTTACAGATTGCCAACAAACACATGAAAGGATGCTCAACATCACTAATCATTAGAGAAATGCAAATCAAAACTACAGTGAGGTATCGCGTCACACCAGTCAGAATGGCCATTCTACACCAGTCAGAATGGCCATTACTAATCAAAATAATAATAATAATAATAAAGCTCCTAATGCTTGAGGTGAGGCAATGGAAACAAAATTTTCCAGAATCGTTTTTGTACCTGCAGCCCTTCCACCCACCTCCCTGGCAATGCTTCCCTTCTTAAGAACTAAGATGTTGATGTTTCCAGGTATTCAATTTATATTATGTATCTCAGCTTCCATTTTTTCCTTCTCATATTGCAGATTTTATAAACAATACCATTTACTATTAATTCAATTGATGAGTTAATCTTTTCTACTTAAAAGCACTAATAGAACATAAAACTTCCTAAATGAAAGTTCTAGTCTACTGTATCGACAATTACCCAACCATGTCTATATAATAATCAATGTTTTAAATAAATTAGAAAAATTTACATCAATTATTTAGAGGTTTTAAAATATCCAGATGATCGATTGGTAACTGAGTTCCCAGTCATTTAGTCGGATAACTAATTTTTTTAAAATTTATAATGGATCACTCGATATGTTTCAATCTATTTTAGATACATGGTTTCAACCAAAATAGTGAAAAAGTAACAACTGACTGTTATTAAGGATAGTTATTATTAAACCTACAATGATAAATATCAGATAGAAATTGATATCCTTAAAATGAAGATCGGGATATTGTTATTGTCATTTCCAAGAGTTTTCAAAAAATTTTCCATGTTATATTAAAACAAAATATGTCCTTAAGTATCTTATAGAAAATCTGTCAGTAGTCTAGAGGCAAGGAGAAAACTGAGGTATAGGGAAAGGTAGATGGTATAGGCAAACCACTACCAGAATTACCAGAGATTAAGTGTTGGTGTCTCAAAGATACTGTTTGTCTGAAAGGCTTACAATCAGAAAGGCTCTAACAGATTCTGGGTGAAGAGCAGTGCCCCAATCCAAAATCTCACTGAAATTTTCCATGACTCCCATTTTTATACAAGGATGCGGCTGATGTTAAAATAGCATATTAATAGCAATGGGTTAATAACTCTCTTCAGCTGTTGTTAAATTGTTAGACCCAGAAGCAGCTAGGGTATCTACGGCATTTCGGATAACCTGCTTTAGACAGAAGAGCTAAAACATGACAAGACACACAGAGGGAAGCGGGGCTCACGCACAGAGGTGGAAGCCCTCTACCCATTCCTCTGCTGTGCTGGAAAGTGGCAGGGACCATGGGCTGAGAGCCAGAGCAACGGTGCCCCTGAGCTGCTGCCGCCATTTATTACACTTGTCACCTGGGCACTGAACCTCTCTGGAAACTTTCTCATTTTCAAAATCTGAGTTTTGTCCTGAATGGTATCTTGGATCTCTTCCATTTCTGTAATTGTACTTTTCCGAAGAAGTACACTGATGAGGTGAGGTGAGTGTGGACTCCCGTTGGCTTTAGAACACCAGTGACTGGACAGAAGAGCAGGTATGCGTGTGAGTTCTACCAACATTAACAAAACATGGGGGATTTTGTAGAAACTCAACTTGCCGATGCAGGGGACGTGGGTTCGTGCCCTGGTCTGGGAAGATCCCACATGCTGCGGAGCGGCTGGGCCCGTGAGCCATGGCCGCTGAGCCTGCGCGTCCGGAGCCTGTGCTCCGCAACGGGAGAGGCCACAACAGTGAGAGGCCCGCGTACCGCAAAAAAAAAAAAAAAAAAAAAAAAATACTGTATTATATACTTGAAAGTTGCTGAGAAAGTAGATCTTATCTGTTCTCACCACAAAAAATGGTGATTATGTGACGTGATGGAGGTGTTAACTAACACTATGGTGGTAATGATTTTGAAAAATTTAAATATATCAACAAATTGTACACCTTAAATTTACCAATGTTATATGCCAATTACATCTCAATATAGCTGGGAAAAAATTAAGTGTCAATGGCACCAACAAAAATTAATTTCCTCTTTGTATATAAATGTACCACATATGCTTGTAGTGTAGAGTATAAAATATAGTGTAAAGAATGTACCCAAATGGTGTTACTGTCAGCATCAGAATAAATAGCATTTATGATGCATCTCATCTCCAATGGGAAGAGACACTCCCCAAATCAGCAAGTTACAGGCAAAAGCAGCCATTTTCAATCTAGATAATGCCTGGGCTGGAACAACTGGAATGCTTCCAAATGGGCTAAAGAAACACTGGCAAGGCCTTCAGGGAAATAAATACCAAGAAACATATGGTCTTTACCAAGAGCTCATCCTGTAATGGTACTGAAAATAAAAGTAAAACTTGAATCCTTCATTACTCCAGTATCAATCCCTTTTCAGGACCCAGTAGGGGTTCATAACACTGGTTATCAAAAGAGTACGAAAACCTCTCAGAGTCTCAAAATCATCCTTATAATAGTTTGAAAGGAATTGTTTCAATTTTATGCCCAGCTTCATGGTATCTGACAGCAGTCTAGCTATTACCTGACAAGAGTCTCATGAATCCTAGCTAAAACACGGTGAAAATGTAAAGAAGATGACCATCTTATTCTTGTTTTATTCTGTGCTACGTGTAGACACGTGTGCTTTATTCTAAGCCTTTAGCCCACTGAATACGTCAGAAGTTTCTTCAAGTAGCAAACGTGACTAACTCAAATCTTAACTCCTTGTTTCCTCTTCTTTTTTAAAAATTGTCGTAAAGGCACATAACGTAAAATTGACCGCCTTAAGCATTTTTAAGTGTAGAGGTTCAGTGTAAGTATACCCACATTGTTGTGAAACAGATCTCCAAAACTTTCACCTTGCAAAACTGAAACTCTATAGCCATTAAACAACTCCCCTCTTCCTGTCCCCCCAGCCCCTAGCAACCAACATTCTACTTTGTTTCTATGAATTTGACTATTTTAAATACCTCAGGTAAGTGTAATCATACAAGTATTTATCTTTCTGTGGGCTTATTTCACATGGGCGTAATGTCCTTTAAGGTATGTATTCACATGGGCATCATGTCCTTTAAGTTCACTCATGTTGTCACAAATGACAGAACATCCTTCCTTTTTAAGGTTGACTATTCCCTTGCATGTATATGCCACATTTTGTTTATCCGTTCATCCACTGAAGGGCGCTTGGCTTGCTTCTACCTCTTGGCTAGTGTGCCTTGCCTCTTTCTACATAGAAGTGTTCAACAGCAACCAAGGGTTTAAACAGCGCGACAAGGAAGAATGGAGTAAGAATAACGCACAAATTCTGAAGTCAGCCTTAACCCAACCAAAGTGAGCCAGAATGTCTGGAAATGACATAAACACAAAAGCTAAAAAATAAAATGTTAGACTTGCGGGATTTATCTGATCTACCTACAACTAAGCCAAAGTGGGGCTTAAGAGAAGCCAAAACAAGACAACTTAGCTCGTACGACACATAAAACCTTATGAGCTACTATATTTCTTATACTACAGCCAAAGCATTTTGTTGATTTTCAGAAAAGGTAAATACTTTATGAGTAGCAAAAATGAAAACTGATTCACGACCATGAACTAACTTAACTCCTCTTATCTGTTTCTTTTGGGCAGTCCAGAGGAACACAGGAGAACGCTAGTGTCCAAGAAGAGCTACCATACTTTTTCTAAGCGCTAAACTGTCAGCTATCCATCCATCCGTAAATCCAACCATTCATCCATCCACCAAAGTATGGGAAGCCAGGCAAGGCACTGACACTTCTGAGATGGGGAGATGGGATTCCTGCCCTAAAGAAGTTTACAAGTGGAATCCCGGGGGGAGTCAGGAAGAAGCAAATGTCAACAGGCTTAAACAGCTATCCAAGAGGGGCCGCAAAGCAGAAGCATGTTCAAAATGCTACGACAGCTGTAAGCACAGCAGTTGTTACTCGTTCTTCCCATCACCACCATTTTCTTCTTTTCTGGCTCTGATTTTCTTGATTCAGATCCCATCAGGATACCGGTCTGCCAGTCAAAATTAAAGAAACTCCAAAGTGCTTCTTTAATACCCCTCACAGATTTGAGACTTTCACAAAGAGTTTCTGAAGACTGGATGCTGCTCAGTCTTTTTCCTTTCAATGCTGGTGGCAGCAGAGCAGCAGGTAAAAGCCCTCTCTTAAGTTCAAGGCAAGTTCAGAACACGCACATAATCTATCTGCATACAGGCAGTTCCCAAGTAGTACACAACTGTGCTCTAAAAATTCGCGTTGCAAATCAGTCACCTAGAATACAGAACATACTCTCTCATAAGGAAAGGAGAGAGGAAGCGTGGCCCGGAGAACAGGGCGCCGCCAGCCAGCGGCACCCTGCCCGGCGGCCTTGGGGGCTGTGCACCGGCCCCGCTCTGCTGTCGCCGCGGAAATTCAGACCAGCACGAACGCGTAACAACAGAAAGCGGTGCTGAAACCATGCACACCAGCAATTTTGCACGGAAGCTTTGGGAGATGTTGTTTACTGTAGTCTGCCTGAAGTTGGGACAGAATTGAACAAACAAGAGGAATCTGGTGCTTTGGAAAGTGTGGAAGCGTCTAGTGAACCCTATTCTCCTCTAACAGAAGTAACTGAAATTTATGAAGCTCTAGCAGAAAATCCAGGACTTGTCAACAAATCTCGTTATGCAGAGGGTTGGCTGATCAAGATGACACGGAGGAACCCTTCAGAACGAGATGAACGAATGAGTGAAGAAGCATATGAGAAATACTTAACATCTATTGAGGAGTGAAAATGGAACCCCTGAATAAACTACTTTGAAACAACTTAACCTAGCATAGTTACCTTAAGTTAGGGGTGGATAGATTTTTAAAAAGCAACTTTTGGCAAAAGAAACTACTTGCAACCATGTTTCCTGAAGAAAATACCCCTTAACTTCCTAACGACTTCAGGTAAACACTATGCATCTTTTTCACAGCACCCTATGATTTTCAGGCTAGTCTCCAGTTATAATATTCAGAATTCCTGAAATTATCGTGGTAAAACTAGTTATAAAAATTACGTAATTCAAGGATAACATTGCCTAATATAATATTGTAATTTGCTTACAGCCACCCCTGGTTTGGGTCAAAATACTCAACGATCCTCCCGCTGGAAATGAGTGGCAGTGGAGGACAGTTTGTTAGTTGTATAGTGTCCGATGAAGACCATTACTACCTTAATTTTGCAATATACTGTGTTTGCCGGTGTTCTTTTTATACAGTGAAGCAACAGTCTTGCAGGAAAATAAACGGTTTAATAATAAAATATTCAACCTATTAAAAAAAAAGTAAGCATGGTATTTAGGTTCTGACATCACCCTCCAAAATCAATTTAACACATAAATAAGATTTACATTACTCACAACATAAACAAGAGTAGAAAAGCAACAGTAGCACTGTGTGTCAAAATATATTTTTGTGAATTTTTTCAGGAACCTGAAAAAAGCAACAGAAAGAATAATAAGTAGTAGAAGTAGTAGAAAAAGAACTTTTATTGAACACTTACTATGTGTTGGACACTATGCAAAGCACTTTGAATTCACAATCTGATTTAATCCTCACAACAATCTTAGGAGGAGGGTGTTGTTATAACGTCTGTTAGACATAACGGAATATTAGTCAAAGTGGGAAAAAAAAAGACACAGGACACCACATACTGTATGATTCTATTTCTACACAATATCAAAAACAGGAAGATTTATAAAGACGGTAGATTAATGGCTGCCTGGAGGTTGGGTTAACGGTAAAGTAGACATGAGGGGTCTTATGGGAGGTGTAAAAACACGTTCCAAAACTGATTTGGTGATGGTTACACCACTCAGAAAATTTACCAAGCATCACTAAATTGGACACTTGAAATGGGGGAATTTTATGATATGCAAAAATATATCTCAAAGAAGCTATTATAAAAAAAAAAAAAAAAGATGGAGAAACATAGGCTTAAAGTTTAAGGAATTTACCCAAGGTCACTACATAAGTTTCCTACTGCTGTAACCAATTACCACAAACTTAGTGGCTTAAAACAACACAAATTTCTTATCTTACAGTTCTGGAGGCCAGAAGTCCAAAATGGGTCTCCCTGGGCTACAATCAAGGGGTCAGCAAGGCTGCATTCCCTCCGGGACAGAATCAGCTTCCTCACCCTTCTGGCTTCTAGAGGCCACTTGTATCCCTCAGCTGGGGGCCTCTTCTTGCATTACTCTGACCTCTCCTTCTGTCATGACAGCTCCTTCTCTGACCCTCCTGCCTCCCTCTTCTAAGGGCCTTTGTGATTGCACTGGGCCAACCCAGGCAACCCAGCAAATCTTCCCATCGTAAGACCTTTTCCTTAACCATAGCTGCAAAGTCCTTTCCCCATATAAAGTAACATATTCACTGGTTCCAGGACTAGCATATGGACAACTGTGACGGCACATTCTTCTCTCCACTGCAGTCACTTCTCTAGGCAGGTTTAAAACCAAATCCAAACCCAGGCATCTGAGTCCTTTGCTGGAGCACCATATTCCTACGCCCCACTGTACACAGTAGAAGCCGCCAGGCCCACAGCAAGAAGGCCCCGGGACAGCTCTGGAAATGTCTTCCCCAAATACCCTAGACACTGAGAAAGAAAGGATTCTGGGGTCTTAAAAACACATCTCACATTCCAG
The DNA here is from genome assembly GCF_003676395.1 of Aethalodelphis obliquidens. Classification (NCBI taxonomy): domain Eukaryota; kingdom Metazoa; phylum Chordata; class Mammalia; order Artiodactyla; family Delphinidae; genus Aethalodelphis; species Aethalodelphis obliquidens. Next base: position 7,774,305 of record NW_020837961.1, read on the forward strand.
AGTTCTAGGGGCAGTCATCTCAAATTCTAAGTGGTTGGCAATTCATATGCATGGAAATACCTACACAAGACAAGAGCAATCTCCCACCTCCCTGCAGGACATAAGTGAAAATGCTGCAGGAAGTCCTTTAGGAAAATAAACTATCAGTTATTGTCTTTCTGCCTCTCTTGCTTTTTTTTTTTTTTTTTAATAAACAACACAATTTTCAACATCCCAAGGCCTGTTTGATTTTTGAGTGAGAGAGACAGTTTAAAAATTTGTATCCTAGTTCTGAGTGGAAGTGTACCTGAAGATATTAAAAAAACTGATGATTCAGTTCAACTATAAAACAATAGAGAGAGAAAAACAGAGGGATAAAAGCCAGCCTGCCCAAATGATCAGAAAAAATCCTTTGGTTCTGCTCCCTGAATATCACCTGCTTCAAAGGAAGACAATATACACAAAAGAGCAAAACAGTAAACGATTCCTTTTCTACAACAACAAAGGTATTAAGATGACTAACTTGAGTACTCTCATGGAGAGAGAAGAATGAAGGAAGTAGCAGGTAGGAAGAAACATACAGAGGTAACCCCAATACATTTAATTTTATTTTCTTTAATAATAACTTCCTTATCATGATTATTAGAACATTTTAAAAGTAGAATACTCATCTTGATACACCTTGATATATTATCACATTCTTTAATCAGTTGCCTGGCCAGACCTATCTCTAATCCTCTACTGCTGATTTTCTGAATTTTTTTTTCAACATGGCTTTCCCAATTCCCTTTTTAACCTACAACCCAAATGTAGGGTTTCTAAGTGTAGGCACTGTCTCTTGTAAAACTGCTTCCTGAAAAAATTTACAGGATTATTGTGGAACACATATGTAACAATTTATATTGTAAACCAGAAGTGTGCAAGTTGTAACACAAGGAACAGTTACTAACTGAAAAACACAAATGCTAGTGAGAAGAAACTTTATGAAGAAACTTGAACAAAACTGTACTTCTTATGGAAATTGATGAACTGCCTCGTTAAGGAGCACAAAAAGTACATCTGTACTAATTATTAAAACTTCTTTAAGGAGGCCCCCCTCTTACAGTTGTATTCCAAAGTTCACTTTAAGTCAGTTTTAGAATTCAGAATACGCTTTGTGATAAACACAGTGATCAACTGGTGATTTAACTCCAAATTAGCCTAGAGCAACTGATATAACCCAAAGAATTTTTGAAATAGAAAAACCAAAAAACAGAAAATAATATAGCTGGAATGAACATTATGAAACAAAACACCCGTTTTAAAAATAAAAGAGCAGTCAGTTATGTTTTACCTAAAACGCATTCATTCATTTAAACATGTAATGTCAATACCTACATCTGCCAAGAATGGGGAAACATCAAAACAAATTATTGGGCTTCCCTGGTGGCGCAGTGGTTAGGTATCTGCCTGCCAGTGCAGGGGACATGGGTTCAAGCCCTGGTCCAGGAAGATCCCACAGGCGGAGGAGCAACTAAGCCCACGAGCCACAACTACTGAAGCCTGTGCACCCAGAGCCCGTACTCCGCAACAAGAGAAGCCACTGCGATGAGAAGCCCGCGCACTGCAACAAAGAGTAGCCCCCGCTCGTAGCAACTAGAGAAAGCCCGCGTGCATCAACGAAGACCCAACGCAGCAAAAAAAAAAAAAAAAAAAAAAAAATTCAGCATTTGCACAGTTTTCCAGAGGGGAAAGAAAGGAGGTGGGAAAAACACTGGGAATCAGAGTTTCCAAGATTGGGAGTTTAAATGCAAACTGCGTAAGGAGTGGGCTGCTGGGGGAGGCTCCAGGGTGGCGGGAACAAGGGGTTACTGGGCTGTATCACCAAGGAGTCGTTGCTATTTGAGTGTGCGTACATAAATACATATGTCTATATATGTGTCAATCATGAAAGAGTCATCTAAAAACTATGTAGATTTTAATTTTATGATATAACTAGAAGTCACTGGAATATTTATGGGATATACACCATTCACTCATAGCAATCAGCCTTTCTGGACCTTTCTGGCCACTGAAGTGTGAGTGGTAACATTCTAAAATTGAAAACCACCTAAATATTCATCAAAAGCAAATACAGCAAATTATAAAGCATAAAGGAATACTACAATAACTGTTACAACTGGTGTATAGTTAATGTTTGCTGACATGGAAAGATGTTCATGGCATCTTTATCATATAGATGATACAGTTAGTAACAGAATAGCAAGCATGAATAGTTCTTTTATGTCAAATGCCTTTAAATTTCTGTGTAGAGATTTCTAAAAGGATGTTCAGAAAAATGTGAAGAGCAATGGGTCACTGGGTAATTTTTGCTTTTTCTTTTTGCCCTTTTGGGTAGTATTTTAGTTACCTAACAAGGAGAGAGTATCATTTTAATGGAATAATGTTACTTAAAAACATTTTAGAGTGATGAGAGTATATGCTTCTGTGAAGCTTAGCAATCTGATAACAGTATCATTTCCTCACCCAGACCAAACAAACAACATTTAATAAGCTGGTTTTATTCTATAGCAACACGTTGGCCACCCAGAGAGAGATTACTAATACTCTTAACAGTTTCATTTGAAACCTTTTTCTTAGAGATGAGAGAATAATTTCACCTCAGTGTTGACACCTAGAAAAACAATTTTCAGTAGTAAAAAGCCATTACTAAACATCAAACTATATACTTTACATAAATAATTTCTATGAAAAAGTAAACAACATACTATGTGAAAGATAAGAAAGCCTCTTCTACCTGTGAGTAACAAGCGGAATTCCTTCAGGTGACTCTTTTGGAATGTATTTAACCAGTATACTCTTAGCTCGACTAAATTAAAATCAGTCCCCTGAAAATTAATTATATACCAAAGTTTCATTACAGTATGTTAACCTTAAAAAATATATGCCTTTACTGAATAAGTAATGTTGATGGGTGACTGTATCCTTTCTACCTCCACAGGGTGATAGCAAATTTCCCTAGACTAATAAGACGATGACCAGGGTTTCTTTTCAAAAGTTTTCTTTTAAAAAACATAATTATATTTCATAGTTCCTTGTTTATCTGTTTGAGGGACCAAACAGTCTTGTTAGTTGGTGCTAAAATGTATAGATGAGATGGTAGGATACTTATCGTTTGAAACAGATCGCACCGACATGAAGGGTATTTCAAGCATGCAGACACCCACATTTACTTAATAGGGACAGGCAGTAGATGAGTCATCTGATGGCGAGCCAATGAATAAATGAGGGCTGAGTTTAAACTGTTTGGTGTACAGTACAATCCTCGGGCAGGTCCCATTGAACAGTGGCACCAATGAAGAAGAGAAGCTGTAAACAACTTCCCCTTCGCCAGAAAACTCAGTAGGTTTGACTTGCATTCAACACAAACAAAAACTTCCTGAACGGTCAACAAGAAATGAAAGTAGCTGCAACCTGTCTACCTAGTTAGGCAACAGGATGTAGTGAGGGACTGCACTTGCATATCTTCCAGCTAGAGAACAACTAGAACAGTTAATTGAATGAATATGTAAACAGTCAGTTCGATCCAACAAATATTTACTAAGCACTTACTGTTTTCTTTGTCAGTGGGAAGTGCTTCAGACAATGCCAAGATAAAAGGCAAGATGGTCCCTGCCCTAAAGGAGCTTATATAATAGCGTGAAGGGGAAGAAAATTATGTATCATAATTAATAGACTATTTCCATAGGAAAGGTACAAACCGGCATAATTACCAGAGTATTTTCATAAGATACGTACAGACTGGTACAAGCTGGCACAAGGTACGAACAAGAGTTAAGCATTATGTGTTTTCGCGAGTGATTTGTCTGTTTAGGAGCTAAAAAGTATTATCATTAGGAAAGGTCTTCTAGGGGAAGCGGCATTTGATATAGGACTTAAGTCTGGATAACATCGTTAGTACAACTACATTCTTCCAGAACCTCTTTTACAGAGCGCACCAGCTAGTAAGCATAGTGAGTCACAAAACTAACATGCACTCTGCTTTAGGTGGTTTCCAAACTGGACTGCTATTTATTAAAACCAAATTAAATAGATTATTAGTGCAGTTTAGATTAATTCTGGGTAATTGCTTTGCCTCAAATAATTAAGCATTAAACTCGTGTGGGCTCCATCATCCCTCCCCTCCTCTACCTAGATTATTAGAAACAGAATTCATCCTTCATATTCATTCACTCAACAAATACACACTGGGGGTCTATTATGTGCTGGGCATTGTGTGCTAGGCATTGGCACCAAACAAGACAAAAGTGAAGTTTTCACCTGTCCCCTCTCACATCTGGCCTTTTTCCTGCAACAGTCAAAGAATTACAGCATTAGGGGGACCATCAGTGATCCTTCTGCCTAGAGGTTGGGCTATATCTTCATAGGCCCAACAAAAAAGCTATTTATTTTTCCATCTAATTTATTATTTCCTTTATTACTAATTATAGGATGTAGGTTCAACTAAAGTTGAATCCCCGACATTCAGTTACAATATTCGTTATTTTTAGTCCATCCTGACTTGTGATATTCTATGTTAAAAGGAATCACATTAGTGCTTCTTCCAATGAACTACAAAGAAAAAAAAATGCTTATAAAGTTAATCAGAAATGTTACATTGAATTAAGCATCATGGGCCGATCTCTAATACACGCAAAACAAAACACTGCAGTTACTAAAGTAGAATCTAAACTTTTAACCTACTAGAAAATCATCATCCTTTCTCTTCAGTATTCTCCAACTCAGTACCTTGTTTTTCACTCTAGGGCCCTTGTTGTGTTTTCTAATTACAGTGTAGAAGTCAAGAATTCAAACTCTGAGCCTTGTATCCAGGTTTAAATCTTGGCTCTCTATATTACTAGCTGCATGACATTGTATAAGTTACTTAACCTACGTGTGTCTCTTTCCTCATTTGTAAATTTGGGATAACATTACCCAATTTATGGGGTTGTTGTTAGGATTAGATGAATATATGTAATTTGGTTAGAACAGTGCCTGACACCTAAGAAACACTGTTACCTGTGACTATTATTGTAATTATTATTTATTTGCACAGTGTTTTTGTCTGTTTCCTTCCACAAAAACATAAGCTCACTGAGGGTAGGCAGCATGTCTCTCCGGTTCATCCACTATATATCTGATGCACAGTACATGCCTATGACAGGATGTGCTCAATAAAAGTCAGTGAATGAATAATCTCCTTCCCTTCCAAAATCTACTTAAGTGATTTCTTTTTTATAGGCACTTCCTCCAATACCACCAGTATTTCCTATGTAACCATCTCCAGGTTAGACAGACTGTACCAAATTCCCTTATTAGAGCTTTTATCAGTAAGTTCTATGTTAACATTTTAACTCTTCTAGAGGGTTAGCTACGAATACTGTCAAGTCTTCACATTTATCTTAATTTATAGCATGAGCCCTCTGTGAGATGATGTCTAAGTGGCATGCCTTATCTCTGCTCATTATAGAAATGAGAGACATTTCCATCTGACTTGTAACGTGGGAAAGAATAATGGAAAGAAAAATCAGTGGGACAAGCGTTGGGCCGACACAACTTTAGGAAGAGCAAACCAAACTCCAACCAACAGTCAGTTAGTCCCACTATGGGCAGGAGGTGGGTAAGCGGGGTGAAGGGAAGGAAGATTCTTTTAGAGACTGCAAATCAGTTGATACTCAGTTGTTACCAAGAGTTTTACGCTGCCACATGGAGGGGATTGGCTGAGTGACAGAGTCCATGGCGGTGTAGGTCTTTGCTCTCCACAATTAAGTCCACTGCATACTTACTTTTCCTGTTCATTCCTTTCAGAGGAGGGGCCATTATGCCTGTGCTATTGACTAAAGGTTTGTTGACTCAAGGTGGGAGGTTGTCTGGGTCCAATGGCCAAGAAGGGCTGATAGTGAGAATTACCTGCAGCATCTGATACAACACACATACAGGACACACCTTTCTAAAGTTTCAACTTCACACCACTTCTAAACAATCGGGAAGCAGGGGGCAGACAACCAGCGTCCCCAACATAGCAAGTATAAAAATACCAGGGTCAGAAGCAATGTAAATCTGATTCTTTGAAAAAGCTTTCAAATTTTCTCTTGGCTCTGACCTAGAATCAAGCCGTGATGAAGTGAGGATACAGTAATTACTTATTCCACAATGAAACATTTTGTTTTGAGTTGATTCATTCACTTGGCAGTTGTTCTCAGTCTTTTTTTTTCTGCCTGATGTGCATCAGAGGATATACACTGTTCTTTTCTTAACAGCAGGTGAATCACTGACTTAATTTCCAAAGGTATTTTGGAGGTTTTAATCCTGTCCCAACCTTTTCCCATTTTTTTTCATATTTCTTACCTCATGTTCCTGCCCTTTTCAAAAAATACAAATATACAAACAGCTCATGCAGCCCTATGTCAAAAAAAACCAAACAAACCAAACAACCCAATCAAAAAATGGGAAGAAGATCTAAATAGACATGTCTCCAAAGAAGACATACATATGGCCAAAAAGCACATGAAAAGATGTTCATCATTGCTAATTATTAGAGAAATGCAAATCAAAACTACAATGAGGTATCACCTCACACCAGTCAGAATGGCCATCATCAAAAAATCTACAATCAATAAATGCTGGAGAGGGTGTGGAGAAAAGGGAACCCTCCTACACTGCTGGTGGGAATGTAAATTGGTACAGCCACTATGGAGAACAGTACGGAGGTTCCTTAAAAAACTAAAAATAGAGCTAACATATGATCCAGCAATCCCACTCCTGGGCATATATCTGGAATAAACCATAATCCAAAAAGATACAAGCACCCCACTGTTCACTGTAGCACTATTCACAATAGCCAAGACATGGAAGCAACCTAAATGTCCATCGAGAGAGGAGTGGATAAAGGAGATGTGGTGCATATGTACAATGGTATATCACTCAGTCATAAAGAAGAATGAAATAATGCTATTTGCAGCAACATGGATGGACCTAGAGATTATCATACTAAGTAAGTCAGACAGAGAAAGACAAATATCATATGATATCATTCATGTGTAGAATCTAATTTAAAAAAATGATGATACAAATGAACTTATTTATACAAGAGAAACAGACTTACAGATATGGAAAACAAACTTACGGTTACCAAAGGGGAAACGTGGGGGCGAGGGGAGGGGATAAATCAGGAGCTTGGGATGAATAGACACACACTACCATATATAAGATAGATAACCAACAAGGACATACTGTATAGCAGAGGAAATTCTACTCAATATTCTCTGATAACCTATATGAGAAAATATCTAAAAAAGAATGAATATATGTATATGTATAACTGAATCACTTCGCGGTACACCTGAGACTAACACAACATTGTAAATCAACTATACTTCAATAAAATTAAAAAAAGGAAAAAGAAGGAAAAAAAAAGAAAGACTAGTTTTTTTCCACTGATGTGAACTTCCAGGTCTTCGCACAATGACTGTAAAGAGCTCTAAAAAATCCAACCATACTGGATTGTTTAATGCATTGATACTGTCTTCATCTGTGTACATATATGATTACATCTGTTATAAAGTTAAAGAAAATTGTTCAGAAAAAAAAGACATGGTACATATATACAATGGAATATTAGCCATAAAAAGGAATGAAATCATGCCACTTGAAGCAACATGGATGGACCTAGAGATTATCATGTTAAGTGAAGTAAGTCAGAAAGAGAAAGACAAATATCATACATCACCTATACGGAACATAAAATACAACACAAATGAGCATATTCTATGAAACAGAAACAGACTCACGGACACAGAAAACAGACTTGTGGTTGGCAAGGGGGAAAGGGGGTGGGGAGGGATGGACTGGGAGTTTGGGATTAGCAGACGCAAACTATTATATACAGGACGGATAAACATCAAGGTCTTACTGTGTAGCACAGAGAACTATATTCAATATCCTGCAATAAACCATAATGGAAATGAACATGAAAAAGAATGTGTGTGTGTGTATAAATCACTTTGCTATACAGCAGAAATTAACACTGTAAATCAACTATACTTCAATAAAATTAAAAAGAATATATATATATATATATATATATATATATATATATATATAAAACCACAAATAAAGCCCATTTTACAGATGGGGAAACAGACTCAGAAAAGTTAAGGAAACTTTCCTAGGGCCCTACAGTCAGTAAATGGCAGAGCTTGGATCTAAATCCAGTCCGTCTGGCACTGGAGTTTACGCTTTGAAGTACTTTCTAACCTGTTCGTGATCTTTTTCTCTGCTGGGATGAATTCTCGTACTTCAGATCTCAGCGTAAATGTCACCTCGACAGAATGGCCATCTCTGATTCCCTAATCAAAAGTAGCCATCCAGTCCCTTGCTGTTATATCACCCTCTCCTTAGCCATAAAACAGTGCCTGTCACAGAGCAGCACAATAAATACTTGCTGAATGAACAAGGATTAAGAAAAGTTTGTTACAATTACTAGAATTTTGGAGCCGTAAGGTACCTTTGAAATAATATATTTCAACTTCCTCTTTCACACCTGAGAAGAGCTATTAAAGAGACATAGTGACTTGCCTAAAGAAGTGAGGCATGCAGGGGTAAAGCAAGGACTTGAGTGTGTTGCTCTTAACAACCAGTTCTGTGTTAATCTTACTATTTGGCTTCCAAATTTAAGAGACTTTTGATAGCATATCTGTGATGATAGAAGCCATGTTTTACGCTTAATTAAGGGAAAGACTCAAGAAACTAAAACCCATGGATACAGAAAAACTGCTCATTTATGTGTAGGTTTATGTCTTTGAGTGAGTGAAACTGATTAACATAAATGACTGAATAACTACAATGGAATTTGTTGCTCTTTGAAGTTATTGCCAAGAGAAAAGTTGCTAACGTTGCAAAACCATAACTTTGTTCCTCTACTTTAATATTTACTTAAAATAAATGCCAGTCTTCACACTCCCAGTCCACCCCATGTCCCTGTCGTCCAGCTTGTACGTACAGCTAAGCAAAACTCAAGCTAAACATTGCAGACTAGGCTTCGCATGTCCAGGATTATCAGTGTATTCCTCTAACTTAATCTGACACCGCCACGTCTCAGGGTGCACGTGAATTCTCCTAATAAGAAAAGTACTACTGCTGCCTTTAATTTCTTTGGGCAAAGCTGTTTTCATAGAGAACTAGAGTGAGTACCTGACTGACCACATAGCATAAAGAAGGGTGACGTCAAGGCAGAGCTGAAGATGAACTGCTATTTGAGCCATCTTGGTTTTTATAAAATGTGAAACAGGGCCATTATTTCCACTAAATGGATAAAGATAGACAGCCTATGGCTGATGAGTTTTTACAAAACAATGAAAATGTTTGAGATCTCAGGATTCCAAAATCCAAAAAGAAAACTCGACAAAATATATTAATTATTCAATTACAGCTCAACAGAAATCAATTTTAAAAATAAATTATAACGTTACGGGTTGTGGGTAAATTTTAACATGTTTGATGTGATGCAGTGCGAGGCTGTCAAAAGAAGAGAGTTTAAAAAACCTAGGAAATTCTTTGAAAACAAAAAAGGCCTAGAAAAGCAATACACTGAAATAAATGCAAGGAATATTTGCCATCTATGTTTAAAAGTACATCTACAAGCAAGATTAATCCCCTAGATTAATCCATGCACAAGGAAGTTACATTGATCTATATTAGAAATGAATACCATAATTATATCTAGGAAATAATAGTGCCTAACCTTTTACATGTCCCTGGACGTCTTTCTTCCAAGATATACACTTGTTTCCTATTTTAAGGACAAATCTGTGGCCCCAATACTGTCAACTGAGTTGAAGCCCCATGATGGGGAAATTTACAAACTGCGGTGAATCTGCTTTTCTAGAAAATCACTAAACTGTAATCATATATAATACTAATATGTTCTAGGAACTACTCTAAGCTTCATATATATTATATAAATATACATATACTGATATATAGCTATATATACACTTACATATATATATTCATATATACTAACAACCACTATATAAGATAGCTAATATTATTATCTCTCCTTTGTAACTGAAGAAATGAGAGGTTAAATAATTTGTCCAAGATCCTACTCTTAGAAAGTAACGAAGCCAAGTTTAAACCAAGGCGGTCTGGCTACGCCGTCTTTCTATACCAAATTATATAAAACCTGAACCATGTCTTATTTCATTTTGATTTATCACAGAATTGTTCCCATGACCCACCAAGGTAATTCTCTAGGCTCATCGGGGGGGGCAAATTTTTCCTTATTAGCCACATTAAGGAGAACGAGATACCATATGATCAGTCTGCCTTTTAATATTCTATTAGTCTTTAATTATGAATGGAGGGGGGTCTCAGTTTTTTCTAATTGTAACAGTTAAATCTTTAAAAACCAAAGGGATATGACCTTCTACCTAAGCCCAGTCTAACACAAAAACATTCCAATCAACTGTGTATATAGCAAACATACTATTCGATCACAGATTCTATAGAACTCATCAAAAACTAAGTCCTCCATCATTTACATTCTATTGATACTTCAGGAACAAACCTACGTGCATTTTTCCCCTTTTGTTATCTAATAGAAAATTTAGAGGAGGCATGACAAATTTAACAAAGACTGTATGTGATGGTATAAAATTGAGAACTTCCAAGTTCTCAAGTTTAAAAACTGAGTCAGGGGCTTCCCTGGTGGCACAGTGGTTGAGAGTCCGCCTGCCGATGCAGGGGACACGGGTTCGTGCCCCGGTCTGGGAAGATCCCACATGCCGTGGAGCGGCTGGGCCCGTGAGCCATGGCCACTGAGCCTGCACGTCCGGAGGCTGTGCTCCGCAACGGGAGAGGCCACACCAGTGAGAGGCCCGTGTACCACAAAAAAAAAAAAAACTGAGTCAGTCGTTATTTATATTAATACATCTTAAAATGACTACTCATTCTAGAAACAGAGGGTTTTTCCCCTAATCCCAGAGGTAGTTATTTTTTCCCCATGTAACATTATGCCTCTCATAATGTTTTCTTAATGAGTGTTATTCAGATGACTGTTCTTTTGGAAACAGTATAAAGTGTCATTATGTGCCTGCGATTAATGATTAAAAAAATCTCTATATCTACAAATCCAGGATACTTTTCTCAGTTCTCTTTCTCCTTGATCCCTCTCTATAGTTCACGCTTTCTTGAAATTCCATTTTCTTTGGCTTTGGTGATGCTACACTAGCTTACATTCCTCTGATCTCTCCAAATGTTTTTTCTCATTACTTAGTACAGACATTTCCCAGATGCCACTGTTCTTGGAGAGTTTGTCCATTTTGTCTTCAAGAAGTAAATTAGAATGAATGACTTTCAAACTCTAGCTCAGCCAGATTTTTCTCTAATCTAATTACAGTTGCCTAGCTGTAGAGCCCTGATGGACAATTCTTAGGAAGTAGCAGGAGAACAAGTGAGGCTACACAAGAAATTAGGGACCAAGTCATTATAAGGCTTTGAATATCATGATGGAGAAAAGAAATATCCCTGAATGAAAGTCTTGGAAACAAGAGAGAAGATCTGACTTATATTTTAAATAGGTAATCTAGCAACGGTGTGGATTTGAAGTACTTGAGAGCGAAAAGGAAAACCAGTTAAGAAGTTACCAAAATCAGCCAAAGAGGAAATGAAGAGAACTTGGGGGATGCTGAGTACATTAAAAGGAGGGAGAACTATACATCAGCTAAATTTGAATGAGTCACAAGCCACCTCCCTGGCATACACACTCATACATTCACATGATTGGGATCTCCACTATAAACCCCACTGCAACACTGATCTCAACTGTAATTCAGTAATTATGTAAGGAATCTCCCTGTTCCCCCAACAAGTATGAGCTCCCTGAGGGTCTGAACAATGTTGTTTGGCCAAGAGCTGGCACACTGTCTGCTGGCATACAGTATGTGCTCAAAAAATACCTGCTAAATGAATAAATTTGCCAAATAAATTAAAGTTCTAGAAAACTAAAGTCACAACAAAATCAATACAGAAAAGAAATTCACGGATCAACTACTAGCAAATAGAAGGTTAGAAAAATTAAATGACTTGCTTCAAGTCGCAAAGCTAGTTAATAACAGAGGGGGGAGTAGAATTCTGCTCCTCCAAGACTAGAGGAAAATAAAAGAAACGGCAAATGTAGAAGGCAGATATGGGGGTGTAAGATAATTCTGGAGATTATTACATAAGTGTACATACACGCCCACATGTCATGTTGAGAATATAAACTTGTCCCTGGATTTTGTCAACGGTGAGGTAACCTGCCTCAATGTATAAATCTATACTTTTGCACGTATGCCTAAATTTGCTGCTTGTCATTACTGGATGATGATGCCAAAAAGTTTAAAAGGTCAATAGCTATTTTTAAGATTACCCTTGAACAAGACATATGGCACTAGTTTTTACCTGAAATCTTACAGGCAGCAGCCATTACATTAGTAGTTTGACCTTGCTTTCACTTGAATTTTCTTTTAGAGGTATGAAATGAGAAAGCAGAACTATTAGAGTCTGCGTTTGTTTTTTTCCTCCCGAAGAGAAGAATATTCATTTTAAATTCTTTCTTCAATTTTTTAAAGTTATATTTAAAAACTGACTATACACGTATGGACGTCAAGGCAAAGAATACAATGAAGGTTATTAATCCCGCACGTAACCCATGACTGCTGAGATAAAGCACAGTGCAGTACATAACAACTTCTGTAGCTGAGAAAATATGTGATGTAGTGGAAAACCCAGCAGGCCAGGAATCAGAAGACATCCTATTCTTAGTCTTCCTGCCTACAAGTTATATAACTTGAAGCCAATCATTGACACCCAGCCACCAGCCACCTGATGGAGCCTCAAGTCAGCCTTTGTGAAAGAAAATCAACCGGCCTTCTCTCTTCCTAATACTGATACAAGGAATAAGCAAGATCATGCATGTAGAAGTCCTCTGAAGGTATTTTTGAAGGGAAACATGCAATTTCATTTTTTAGATCAGTATTTAACAGAGTAGTGTTGATGACTTCTGGCTGAACATTTCTCTTTAAGAAATAACTGACTGACTTAAAGGACCTTGAATTTACCCTGGACCATATATTTTCCCAGCTGATCGTTAACGGTCAGGCAGATGTTATTGCTTATTTACTGCATTCCCACAGAGACGGAAGGACTCAAGGTACTATTTTTAAAAGGATGAGACATAGCGAGAGAGAGGCATGGACACATATACACTACCAAACTTAAGGTAGATAGCTAGTGGGAAGCAGCCGCATAGCATAGGGAGATCAGCTCGGTGCTTTGTGACCGCCTGGAGGGATGGGATAGGGAGGGTGGGAGGGAGGGAGACGCAAGAGGGAAGAGATATGGGAACATATGTATATATATATAACTGATTCATTTTGTTGTAAAACAGAAACTAACACACCATTGTAAAGCAATTATACTCCAATAAAGATGTTAAAAAAGAAAAAAGGATGAGAAATTTTTTTGCTCTGGCTCCAATCAGTAATGTTCAAGTACTGAGACTGGTTATTCTCTAAAGAGGTATATTCCAGAGAAGGGTTCACACATTTTAAAAACACTGCGTCACACTGATGGGGTAAGAGACCCACAAGTCATCTACTTTACCCTTCTTCTCACATCAGCACTGACCTTAAATGTATTGACCTAAGAGTACTAGGGGGGAAAAAAAATCTCTGCTCCTTGCAATATAAAAGTAAATTCTTATTTCACATAAGAAAAGATGTAAATCACCCTGGACATGTTTCACTACTATTGGTTGTTTCTCTCATACACTACAAACAAGCAATCTATTTCTATCTTTGCAACCACTTGCAGATCTAAGGTTAGTACATGGCCATCTCTTGAGTGAGACCAAGGTCAAAGAGCACCCTTTCTAATTGCTTACGTTTAAAAAAATCAAGGCTTGACCCATCATTATTACCATTAACCAGAGTAATAAACTTTACTCTACCTTCACACAGAATATTGGGAGGAACACTATGTATGGGTCATATAAAATTGTACACCATCATTGTTCCTGGAAAAACGTAAGAGAACAGCTAACAGAATTTGTAGTATCATCTTCAACATGTATATTTGATTTCTTATGATTCAAACTCATGTTCTTAGCTGATAATAAAGGGAATAAGAGACTTGACCTTACTATTAGATTTAATTATATGTAACTGCAATAGTTGGCCATTTTGAACTAGAAAAATGGCAGTTTTATATGGTTCGACCTATACTTCTATTCAGGTGAGCAAGGGACAATGATAATGTAGAAATCTTTCTGCACCAATGTGGTTTCTTTCTCTCTGAAAAGCAATCGATTATTCTCTTGCCTAGTTCAGAGTTTCAAATGGAAAAAAACAAAATAAATTTCAGTTCTATTTTAGCTTCTGTAATCCTAAAGATCGATACTTTGCACACTTCAGCTTTTTATCCATAAAAGTATGAGAGTACCAACTATGCTTCTGGATTCATACTGAGAAATACATAATTGAGGAATATACTTTTTGTATACACACAGAATTTAATATACAAGTCTGTCATCTTCTATACAAAAAAATCTTGGCTATGAGCAAACAAAAAAGATGTAAAACTAAAGGATTTAAATGACATGGGAAACATAATTTAATGTTTTGTACAAAAAAAAAAAAGGATTAAAAAGGTATATAAAATGTAAAACGTAAAATTTACCAAAGAACATATACATAAAAAGAAAGCTGAAAGGAATAGACAAAACATTTTAAGTTAGTATTTCTGATATTATCCAGGATTACTGGATGATTTTTCACTGTATACTTGACAACTTTACATGTTTTTTTCAAACGTCTACAATTTTAGGGAAAAAATCTGTAAGTAAAAATTGGACTAAATGGGGAGATATGTCATTTTACTAAATGAATGACTCAATATTAAATATTTCAAACCCTACCTGATTAAAATTAAAACTCAATGGGAATTTTTCAATCTAGAAAAATATTCTGATGTTCTGGGAGAATATATGCACATAATTATCCAGGAAAATCCTGAAAAAGAAGAATTAAGTGGAAGAATACCACTCGTGACATTAAAATAGAAAGGGTATGATACTAGCACCAGAGAGGCAGGTACATTCATGTAGGGGAAGAGAGCCCAGATAAGGCCAAAATATAACTAAAAATTTGATATAGTAATGACAAAAGTGACTTTTTGAATCACTTGGCAAAGTATGAATTACTCTCTAGGTGTTTGGTTAGCAGGTTAATTATTTCAGTGAAAAATTACATTTTTTTAAAAATTACATTCTTAAAGCATACCTTATTCCAAAGTAAATTTCACTAGAATTCAGTAACTAAATATTTTAAAAATTATAAATATGCTATGATAAAATATAGGAGAATATTTAATAACTTTTAGATTCCCATATACCTTTTCTAATATTCACGTATACTCAAGATTTAATTATCAAAATATGAAACTGCAAAAATATTGAGACAATATAAGTAAATATTCTTACAACCTTGAAGTAGAAGGTCTTTTATGGATAACATCAAACACAAACAACACAAACTGATATACAGGATTAATAAAAATTTTAAACTTCTTTATGGCAAAAAGAATTATGAGGTTTAAATGTGAATTATATATAAGCTGTGAGTATTTCTAATATATAACAGTAGATTAATAGTTGTACTACAAAAGGAACTCTTACAAATTGATCACCAAAAAAAAAACAAAAACAAAACCCACCAGCTTAGAAAGCCTGAAAAAAGTAAAAAGGCAATTTACAAAAGAAAAACTATATGGGAAAACAGGTTTTTAAATATTTTGAACCTCACAATAATCAAATAAGCAACATTTTTTAACAAGAAATAATATTCAATTATATTGGCAAATATGAAAAATAATAACATCAGTACTGGAGAAGGTGTGGGAAAGGGGAGACATTCAGAGGTGGACGCTCCAGCATGAACTGGTACAACCTCTCGATGAAGAAAAAATTTGATGCTACAAATATCCTTTGACTAGTCAAGTCTACTTCTAAAAGTACATCCAAAGAAAATAATCAGTGATGTGTGAAAAATGTATGTTCAGTAATAGTCTCTGCAATGCTGTTTATAGGGGAAACAGTTACTGAGTGGTGATTAACAGCTTGGAGCTGAGGAACTAGGCTGTCTGGATTCAGATTCCTGATGCTAACCTCTTCCTACGCATGTGACCTGCAGCAAGTTTAACTTTCTGTGCTTCAGTTTCTTCATGAGGAAAGTTCAGACAATAATAGTATTTGCCTCATAGGGTTTTAAGGATAAAATTGGCAAATAAATGAAAAGCACCCAGAACATTGCGAGGAGCTTAGTAAGCACTCAATAAATGTTACCTATTATCATTGCTGAGAAAAAAATTGTGAAATGCCATTTATAGGGATGGCTTAAGTGAAGGATATTGATCAAAAGATCAGAACACTATGAGGTCATTAGAAATGATGAGGTAAAATTATAAGCATGGAAAAACGCCACCGTAGATGACATTAAGTTTTTAAATAAGGGTTACAAAGCAGGAATACTTTACTACCTCATCTTTAATCGAACAGATATAAATATATATGTGAGCATTCAGAGAAAAGAATACGGAAGCACATAAGCCGAAGTACAAACAATGACTGAATGTGGGTGTAGAATTACGGATGATTTTCATTTTCATCCTTATACTTGTGGTTTTTTCGTACGAAAAAACCTTTTCTTTTTAAATTAATGTTACTTTTATAATAAAAAATAAACTTATACTCATTTTGAAAAAAAGGCAACTGGAAAGTCAATTAACACAATTAGAAGTGATGGGTGATTGATAACGCAGAAGTACAGGCAATGAAGTAACCACGGGAAAGGGCTGGTCCAGACTTTCCACTCACCCATTCTTTAATTGCCAAAAACATGTTTATGGAGGATGACGATAATATATACAATTGTGCTAAAAATTACTTGAACAACTTGCAGTTTATAAATAGATATGTCAATGTCAACAGGTTATAAATATATAAGTATGTGAGACTAGGGCTTGGGCTTAATTTTTTTAAAAGATCAACCATCTACATTTTTCAATCCAAATGACCAATTTCCCAAAAGTAACGTTTGGGCTACAAACCAAACAAAGCTTCTTAGTAGCAGTTAGCAGGTAAGATGACAGCAACATTGTAGGCTTATCTGGTTACACATCCTGTTTATGTCTACAGATTTAGCTGATCTCATCTAATATTAACTGATGTCCAAATACCTAATTATACACACACACACACACACACACACACACACACACACAGATCATGTAACCACAGGTTATAAGTCAGTGACTTGGTACCATTAACTTACTGTATTATTTTGTTTTCAACGTTTGAAAGAGGCCAATAGCAGCTTTAAAACCATTTTTATGGTATCTCTAAGCAAAAACATAATATTTCCGATAGAAGCACATGTGGAAGGCCTTATCATTCAAAATCTAAAATTGATTGATCTCTTTAAGCTTCAGAAATACCCATATTACTGATTACCTTATTAACACTGAAACATCTGTTTTAAGGGATAGGATTAACTTCCTAATCTATAGACAAAAGGCAAAGGAAGCATAGGGATGAAGCAGAGTTTGATCAAAATGGCTTACTCATCCGTAGCAATTAGCAGATTTGTTTTAATTACTGGATATTAAATTTTGATGTTACTGATATTATTAAATGATGGAAACTGAGTCTACACAATGAGTTTAATGCAGAGTGTCAAGAATATTAAACAACCAAAAAAAAAAAAACTCAGCTAAAGCATCATTAGGGGGTCTTTGGTCTCTTCATCAATGTCTATTTAACAAATAGATTTTTAAATTAATAATAAGAGTAAATACAAATATTTAGCTTTTTCTAACATCATTCTCAGCTTTGAATACTTTTTCTCAAAGGAAACTTCAAACTCAAAGGACTCCTATAATAATACTGGGGAGGTAAAATGTTTACAGTGAAGTTGCTGTTTATGAGGAAATTAGGTTCCAAAGTCAGCATGTAAAAAAAAAAATGCATAGCCAACATTATTCTTTAAAGTTCTTAAAGTACGACACTCTCACCATAACTTAAGAAACTAGATTTCCTCCTGTATTGGAGCAGGCTGCTGAGCCCTTAGGTGCACAGTGCCTTAGAGCAGATGCTCAAAAAACAGAAACAAAAACCCGAGACTGCGGCAAGGATGGGGATGTTGGTGCGTAACTTTGGAAGTAGGGGACAGGTCAACATGGGTGAGGAAAAGAGGCAAGTGGGGATGTGAAACAATGAATAGTGCACATAGCTATTTTGCAAAGAACACCAAGACACACAACAGTTTGTTTGAAAGACGCTGTTTGATGGCCTGGAATCCAGCAGGTGGGCTGCAAGGAGAGAGAAGCCATGGCATGCAGTATTCCATGGGAGGGTGAAAGAAGAGACCTAGCTGGTTTCCTCCCAACTCCTGTTCTGCACTACGGTTCACTTAGAGGGACTTAACTGTTCTAGACTTTCAGGTTGCCTTATTCAGCCCCTCTGGCAGCCATCAGGAATTCAGATTCTAGTCCAGAGTCCAAAAGTGATGGGGGAAGCTCTGGGCAGGCGGCTGGCTGGCCCAGCTGCAAGGCAGCAGCCAAGGAGAAGGATCCAGCATTCCCAAGGCAGCTGAACAGTCTACCCCTGGTGGCAGATTCGTCTGGGAGGTGGATAGTGCCAAGGCAATCTGGGGAGACACACATCACAAGATGTGTGTCTGATAATTTGAAGAAGTTGGTTTGTATTTAGAAGTTTTACTGGACAAGAAAAAATATCTTCTTTAAATATTAAAAGGCATACTCAATACTGTATGATCATAATACATGTAAGAAGAAAGTGAAAACGAAGACAACTGAGGTAAACAAAATGTCATGTCTCTCATCTCACATTTCTAAGGAGCTCACTTCATTAAGCGGTACGATGGGCAAAAATGTATAAAACCTGATCTTTCCCTTAATGCAATCGTAAATGTGTTCAGTTAAATGTACACACATTTCAACACCACTTTACCAATTGTCTACTATGCACCAGGGCTTTCTCTTATAGTCCCACTTAAGCTTCAAAGCAAACTCTATAGGTCCCATTTTACAGAAAACTTAACAGAAAAGTAAATAACACAGAAGGTCGCACCTATCAAATGACAGAACAAGGACTAGAATAACATTCTTTTATTATGTCATGCTATCCAAACCACTGAAAATCCAGTACCCATTTTAATAATTATCAAAACTTAGGAAAGCAATTGCTTCTAATCTCTAAGAATAACATTCTTTAGGAGGACGTGTACTTGTCTTAGAAACTAGAATATTAGGGATCTCCCTAGAAAAACCATATACAACTTACAGTCCAAAGTTTGCTGAATTTTTCATAGAAAAATATGTATTACTGTACCGTAGTATATTATAAAAACATTATTATCACATTATTATACAAATATAGTGAACTTTGTGGGCCTCACATGCCCCTTCACACCAGAAATATTCATTACCCCAGGTGCCGAGAGTGTCGCCTACTTATGGCTCATAGCCAAGTCCCTCCCCTAAGATTACACCACCTCCCTGGGTACAGCTCACTTCCAGTGACTGATGGAGATGGGGTAAATGGACCAACCTCCTTGACTCAATTTAGGGTATCTCTGAAAAGCCATTCCAGCTTCTAAGTAATGCTGGGACTGAGTGAGGCCTTTGTTACCACTGTATAGCAGTTCAACTTCTGCCTAATCCTTCTTCCCTCTATTCCTTACAGGTATGGTTCCAAAGAGCACTACCCAATAAAACTCCTGCTTGAAACCTCAGTCTCAGGGCTTAGAACTTGGACAATCCAAACTATGACAAGAAGAGATACAATAATATTGAATGTGATGTGACAAAATGAGACTGAGAGATAATCAGAGTTTTAAATGTGTTTACTAGGGGAAAAAAGAGCACAAAATAAATAAATATCCAACAAGAGAAAAAAAAAAAACCCCGAGGACCTGATAGGAAAATGGGCAAAAACACGAACAAACACGTCGAGAGAAAGATACACAAATGGCCCTTAAATATAAGATGTTCCACTTCATTTATAATAAAATATGTTAATATTTTTTATTAACTTAAAACTATGTTAGCACTAGCCATGAACAATCTGAAAATAAAATTAAGAAAACATATTTAGAATAGCATCTAAAAGAATACACACTGAAGAATAGATTTAACAAAAGAGTATGAAATTTGTGCTCAGGAAACAATAAAACATTGTCGAAAGAAATTAAAGAAGACATAAGTATGTAGAAAGACATCCCATGTTCATAGAATGGAAGATTCAATATTGTTAAGCTGGCAATACTCCCAAAATTGACCTACATATTCAAGAGAATTCCTATCAAAATACCAGCTGGCTTTCTTTTGCAGAAATTTACAATATGATCCTAAGATTTATATGGAAATGCAAGAGGCAATCTTGAAAAAGAAGAACAAAGTTGGAAGATGGACATTTCTTGATTTCAAAACTTACTAAGAAGCCGTAGGAATCAAGACAGTGTGGTAACCGCATAAGGACAGATATATAATAGATCAATGGAATAAAACTGAAAGTCCATAAATAAGCCCTAACCATATGGTTAACCAATTTCTGACAACAGTGCCAAGACAATTCAATGGAGAAAAACAGTCTTTTCAACAAATGGTACTGGGACAACTGCACCCAAAGGAATGGAGTTGCACTCCTTCCTTACATCACATAAAAATTAACTTCAAATTAACTCCACAGACTTACGTGTAAGAGTTAAAACAATAAAGCTCTTAAAAAAGTCTTCATGGGTTAGGCAAAATCGTCTTAGATACAACACCAAAAGCATAAGTGACAAAAGAAAAAACTAGATATATTGGACTTTATCAAAATTAAAAATTTTGTGTTTGAAAGGACACAATCAAGAAAATGAAAAGACAACTCATAGAATAGGAGAAAATATATGCAAATCCTGCATCTGATAAGGGACTTATATCCAAAATATAGAAAAGACTCTTACAACTCAATAATAAAGACAAAAAATCCAACTAAAAATGGGCAGATGACCTGAATGGACATTTTTCCAAAGATACACAAATGGCCAATAAGCACATGAAAAGATAGTCAATGTCATTAGTTATCAGGGAGATGCAAATCAAAACCACAATGAGATACCACTTACCATGGAGACTCTAAACTTCCTCTGAAAGGGTAAATGTAATAGAAATATGGAAAACAGGAAGAAGCCATACAAACACCAGAAACAAACTCATGTATGTGTAGGAAGTTAATATGTGACTGAGTTGGCATTGTAAATTAGCAAAGAGATGTACTGCTCAATGAATGATTTGGTAACAATTAGCTATGTACTTGAAGAAAAATCAAACTGGATCCATATATGATAGATACAAAAATAAATTCTAGGACCTCCCTGGTGGCGCAGTGGTTGAGAATCCGCCTGCCAATGCAGGGGACACGGGTCTGAGCCCTGGTCTGGGAAGATCCCACATGCCGCGGACAACTACGCTAGTGCACCACAACTACTGAGCCTGTGCTCTAGAGCCCGCGAGCCACAACTACTGATCCCACATGCCACAAGTACTGAAGCTCATGTACCTAGCTCGTGCTCTGCAACAAGAGAAGGCACAGCAGGGAGAAGCCCGCGCACCACAAGGCAGAGTAGCCCCCGCTCACTGCAACTAGAGAAAGCCCACACGCAGCAACAAAGACCCAACGCAGCCAAAAATAGATAATTAGTTAATTAAAAAATAAATTCTAGATAAAGTAAAAACCTAATCATAAAAGCCTATAAATATGACAAAAGAAAAATGTTTTGTAATACCTTTATGATATTATTAGTATTAAGCAAGACATTATTAATATTAAAGATCTAAATTCTGATAAAAAGAGGAAGAGTTGACACATTAAGTAAATTAAAATCAAAAAAATTTATAAAGCACCATAAATAAAGCTAAAAGGCAAACAACAGAATGGGAGAAAATGTTTGTAATCTTTCTAACGGACAAGAGACCTAAAGAACTTCTACAAAGCAATAAGGCAGGGTACATAAGAGTCACACTCAGGATGTGCACTGCAACTGTTTTAATAACAAAATATCGACAACCTCAGTGCCCATCAATTGAGGGATAGTTAAGTTAGAATAAATTCACACTTTTAATAGCTAAAAGAATGAGGTATATAAATATTTTGTCATTAAAAGTTCTAGTGTTACCATAAAAACAATCAAGCTTCACAATATATGCATCTTAATCCCATTTATATTTAAAAATAGATTTATGGGACTTCCCCCTCAGTCCAGTGGTTAGGACTCCGCCCTTCCACGGCAGAGGGCGGATTCAAACCCTGGTTAGGGAACTAAGATCCCGCATGCCATGCAGCATGGCCAAAAAAAAAAAAAAAAATTTATGGCTATGTTCAAAAAGAAGAAGCAGGGGACACTTCCCTGGTGGTGCAGTGGTTAGGACTAGGTGCTTCTACCGCAGGGGGCACGGGTTCCATCCCTCATGGGGGAACTAAGATCCCGCATGCTGCACAGCGTGCCCACCCCCCAAAAAAGAAGGATACGTATCTACCGGTATGTATTTTACTGATTTTATCTCTAAAGAGAAGTGGTTGAAATGGGAGGAACTAACGGACGATATTTTTATTCTATATACCTCTACACTGTTTGAATATTTTACAGTGATAATATTACCCAATCATCTAAATTTAATAACCCATAACTGGAAGTACATGTTGAAAACCTGGTAATTAAGAGTCACCAAGAAGCCCAGCTTCCAGAATACCAATCATATATTATTGGTATTTTCCTTCCAGTTTTATTATTGTATACCTCATAACAATATCATTTTGTATCTAAAATTTATAGCCTTTAAAAAAATAACATTTCATGAGGATTTCCCCTTTTCAGAAAAAAATCCTCCTCTACTGACCATATAATGTATACACTGTATTCACCTAAGTTATTGAAAAGTATTTCATTTGTCTTTCAGTGGTTCATGGTGAGAGAACTGTCCTTAAATGGCAGGCTTTCTACTGATGATTTTTATAACAGTTATGGACTAACTGTGGTCATTGACCTAACTGTGGTCACAGGAACTGAAGTAACTATTTTCTTGTCCTAAATCGGCGAACTTCAAGTTCGAAATAAAACATCTCTCCCTCTTTGGACTCAATCAGATAAATGAGTACAGTACTTAGTAAGTTCTTAATAAACACTACCTGCTATAACTATTATACTCTATTTCAGTGAGAAAAGCACCTAATAGTGACTTCAAAATCCAAAAGTTTAGAAATACACATCAGTTAGTAGATCACACCAATGTGAATGTACTTAATGCCATTGAACTGCATACTCAGAACGGTAAACTTTATATTATGTTTATTTTACCACAATAAAAAAAATTTGAAAAGCTATATTGATGAAAAGACCATATAACTCATTTCTTACTGGATATTATGATTGACTAATTGAAGCAGAAATTCCAGATCAAGCCCAATACAAGTCAGCAATGAAGTATGATCCGTATGTCATTCGATCAGCATTCTATTTACAAATTCATTTTCACCTCTTCTAGAATCTAGGGTTTCAAAATTACTGAACAGTTTTCTACTTACCTTTATTTCTTACACGTAGGTCACCCAAGGTTTACTCTGCAGATAAGTGTAAAAAAGAACAAATACAGTCTTTTTACTATCACAGGGCTCCTGAATAAGATGTTAGTGGAGCCCGGGTCTGAGATAGCTACTCACAAGACCCTAACATATCCTATGCCATTATTTGAAATGTAAATCTCTAAGGTTACAAGGGGGATTAGTTATTCAAGGTAGAATTTCTCTCCACAGTCACTACGATCTAAGCCAGAGTTTATATTTAGAGTCATTCTGACGACTGTAATATTCCTAGTTCCGGGCAGCTGAATGAGTCTGTAGATAAATGGAGTGGATAAGCAGATATACTATTTAAAAACAAAACAAAACAAAACAAAACAAAACAACTTGCTGAGAACTTCTGAGAGCTTTAAAGTGTCAGTGGTCTTTCTTTCTCTCTCCTTATAAGTAGAAGGAACATGTCCGATATCAGAGGTATTAATAGGATAGTTAAAAGCAAAGTCTCTGGTTTACAAAATCATAGTTCATGTATCAATGATTAAAGAGCTTTAAGGAATAACAGGGAAAATATAAAGTTTTACCAAAGTTCTGTGTCTAGAAATATAGCACCTACCAAGGAGACTAGTTTATTTCTGGTCTATTCCTAGAAAGTAAATAAATGTAGCTGAGGTTACATTTTTCTCTCACGGACATATTCTGCTTGTTATTTTCCATCTATTAGCAATGATTTGAACTTTATCACTATTAAAAAAATTACATACTATATCAAACTCCTTCCCTTTTTTCTAATCAATGTTTAAGATTAGATTTATTTAAATGTCCATTTTAATGAAAGTAGAACTCATTTCCAGAATTTTAAATAAGGTTGTTTGGAACATTACAAATTACAGTTTCATAAAAAGGCATAGCTTCCTTCTTCAAAATTGGGATGAAAAAAAAGGCTAAAATGCCCAATACCAAAAATGGAACTTCTCCAACATAAACTGGTTGACTTTTTAGTCTGAAATATGTTTCTACATTGCAGTGATTTCAGGCAGTTGTAAAGGAAAAGGCGATATGTGATGATATTAACAGCAAAACTTCACTAACTTACTGAAAGCAATTTGGCCCAAATACAGTGGCGAGATTGTGAACATTCATGCGGTTCTGCCCATGGTGCTTGGCTACTTTTGTCAAGAACTGGCAAAGGTACTTGAGGAGGCAGTAGTGGGTGTCTGGCAGCTCTTTTATTAAGGCTCTTAAGCTACTCTCCTGAGCATCATTTCTGTCATCTGGAAAGAAAAAAGAACGAAAAATGTTCTCAGGCATATTTTACAGTAACAATAACAAAGATACACCGGTACAATACATTATAACACTTAATTCAGAAAATCGTTCCCAGGGACTGAGATACAGCATTATAAAGAGGCATTTTTGCCTTTTTTTTTGATCCTCAAGCATTTGACTTTAAAGAATAACTAACTTATTCAAGACATCCTGAAAACCACAAGCTTTTTATTCAGTGCATAAAATAGGTTACTATTTCAATTCTGTGTTTTCATGACACATATTAAGATGATAGTTGGGTTTTTATTCATAGTGGAATCTTCCATTTGACTTTTGTCTTCCAGTCTGTTAAAAACAAGAATCTCTTGGTTGAATAAAATTTGATACAAGAGACCTTCCAGGATTACCATGAGTGACACCAAACTTAGTAATCAGGAATCTGTGCACAGAGAAAACTGAAGGAAACTTTTAATTTTTACACAGCTTTTTAATCGCCCACGTCATACAGTTTAAAATTTGCTACATGCCTCATACAAAAGCCTAATAACCTTGTATAAAGCCAAAAGTATCCAACGATGTGCCAAAATTCACAGGCAGACGTGTGAAAAGTTCTCCTCAGTTCTCAAAGATTTGTTTGTTTTGTCAATATTTAAATACAGTGAAGTTGCTATCTTAAGTAATTTTGTATACTACTTTCTATCAGAGGAAAATACAAATCCTTTACAGCGAATACTTAAGTGGAATAATGACAATCCATCCTTTAGACGGATGTGTAAGAGAATGAAAATTTAACCCAGTTATATTTAACACACATTGGATTCTTTAATTGAGATAGGCCAGCTGCTTTAGCCAGTCAAGAGTATAAGAAACAGAAAAGTGAAGCAAATAAGATGCAAAGGAAGAGGGCTGATGGTTAACACTGATTAGTCAGCCTTACAAGATACATAGGCAACGTGCCATCACAGGAAACAAAAACACAGAAAACACACAGAAAGTCACAGACTGCTACTGAGTGTCTGCAGAGCACAGGGTAAGAATGCAGGCTTGGGAGCCACTTTCTGGGTTAGGATCTTGCTTTACCCACCTACTACCTGTGTGGCCTCGGACTCTTCACTAAACTGTTTCCTTATTTGTAAGTGGTAATAGTAACTATCCAGTAGGGTTGTGGTGAGGATTAAATGAGTTGACAGTCGTAGAGTACTTAAAACAGAGTAGTTGACACATACTAAGTGCTATGTTAAGTATTTGTTACACAAACAAAATAACGTTTTGCTTTACCTTCATTAATTTGGTTTTATGAGCACACTGAGGTTTTAGTGAAATGTCTTTTAATATAAACCCTAATCCAAACCTAACCTTTGTGAATATGAGAATAAGTGATGCTGTCAAAAATAGCAATGCCGGGCTTCCCTGGTGGCGCGGTGGTTGAGAATCTGCCTGCCAATGCAGGGGACACGGGTTCGAGCCCTGGTCTGGGAAGATCCCACATGCCGCGGAGCAACTAGGCCCGTGAGCCACAACTACTGAGCCTGCGCGTCTGGAGCCTGTGCTCTGCAACAAGAGAGGCCGCGATAGTGAGAGGTCTGCACACCACAATGAAGAGTGGCCCCCACTTGCCGCAACTATAGAAAGCCCTTGCACAGAAACGAAGACCCAACACAGCCAAAAATAAATAAATTAATTTAAAAATTAAAAAATATATATAAAAAAATCACAATCCAAAAAATGTGTAGATTTCAATCTTTGGTAGAATCATATTGGAGAACATTCTATTTATGATTAGAATAATTATTTCTTACTGATCACAAACAATGTGATTCCATAAACTATAATGTTTAGGGCAAAATAGATTTCTTGATTCTAGAAGTTTTTCATATTAACTTAAGTTACATTTAAAAAAGAAATCATATCCGAATACTTTGATAATCCATAAAGACGTGTGTGGCATGTTGCGTATGATGGCATTATTTTCCACTGTACTATGATCTTGCCTACCAGGAATACGTAAGAAATGGAAATAATTAAGTTTGGAGTGATTAAAAATGAACTGAAGACTACCCATTTCTCATGCCTTTATATCATATAAATATGAACTAAGAGAAAATGTACTCCTATTTGGTTTTTTTGTTTCTTTTTTTACGGTGACTAATCCAAAGTGAGTCTGGATGTCTTCATGGGTGTGTGCTCTCATTCTAAAATTGTGGATTAATTCCCAGCATTTCAGGGTACAAGCAACAGCTTTCCAACAGCCTTGACAATGCACCCCTGCCCTTCTTTCTGGCTCTGAAATGAAACCTCAAATCCTACGGCAGGCAATGCGTGAAGACACCAGATCAAAAAAATATATTCAGAATAGTTAGGAATTTATGACATCTTTGAAAAAGAAGCAGTACTTTGATCATACTTCTAATATTCTGAAATACAGTGAATAATTTCCCAGGAAATAAAACCCATAAAAAATAGGAAGGCAGACATCTATTCAGAGAATCTCCAACTTAACAAAATACCATGAAATCCTTTATGGCATGAATGAAAGAATCGCTAAATATGTTTTCCAAAAGCAAAAATAAATATGAGGGAAAAAATATATCTATCTCCTTCTACCCAAGAGCATTTCTGCTGCCTCTGATGGAAGACAGATTCACTGGTTCACTCGCTGGGTGAGGACACGAGTGGCCTCTACTTGGGCGGCTCTGACAGCAGCACATCACGTTTGGACCTTAAATATTCATAATTTACCTCCTGAATTTGTTCAAATACATCGACAGGGCTGTCAAGACCTTACTTTATTAGCATGACATTTCTACTGGCCTCTTTCCATACCGATTAATTACGTGCTACCGTAATACTGAGAATCTACCCCGTGCACTGCGTTTCCAGAAATATGGGGTAAATATCACCGTTATTGTCCGACTACAGCAACCCCACAGACGAGATCTCCTACACGTAAGATTAATAACTGCTCCACACGTTTAGAGGGGGACTGTGGAAGAATGCCTAGCGTAGCACTCCGTGGGGGAGTGTGGGTGTGAACGTGCCTAAGGAGATGCCTTCTGATGCTTTCCAGAAGCAAAATTCATAATAATTATTATTGCTTGCATTACTTTTTGATTCACTGGTACCTAAATATAATAAACAGTGCCGTGTTCATTCATGTTCTTGCCTTTATATCGGTCAGGACAATGTCTCCCTCAACGTCTCACATCATGAACAAGCGTCAGCCATGCTTCTCTCTTGGGCATGTTGACTCCTAACGTATACTTACGGCACGCTACGTGTGATGTTGATCACATGCCGTCTGCGTGTCTGACTGTCTCTAACACCAGGAATATAGCACTGAACGAAATAAACATCATGCTTTTATTAAGCATATTCTACTTGGCGGGGAAACAGACAAAAATCAAATCAATGTTTTGGATTTATGCTATGAAATGCTATGAAGAAACACAGAGCAGGGTCGGGGGGACTAAAGCAGAGCAACGCAGGCGTGAGGGATGGCGGGGAAGGCCTCGTAATGAGGTGGTGATTGTGTTTACCTTATCGAAGTCGAGAAGGCCTCTCGGCTGTGGCGACAACCGAGCAGAGCTGAAGGAAAGAGCTAAGAGCATTCTAAGCAGTGGACACAGCAAGTGCTAGGGCCCGAAGTGGGTCCTGGGGCTGGGGCCAAGGGGTGGAAGGTGGGAGAGTGGTAGGACATGAAATCAGGGGACGGTGAGGGCAGATCATGACAGTCTTATAAGTCATGGGGTTTTTTTTCTCCCCCTATGTCAGGGTTCTGAGCTGTGGGGAGACTTGAAAGGACCACTCTGGCTGCTGTACTGAATCCCAACTGTGGGAGGCATAGCTGAACGCAGGGAGACTCTGGTTAGAGGACCACTGTGACACTCCCAGAGGAGAAAGGCCAGTTGGCCTGGACCAGGTTGCCAGTGGTAAGATGGTAAGACATGGGCAGATTCTGGATAGAGTATCAGTGTGTCCTGTTTGTTTTACACATGAAAAATATGTGTATGGAATACTTATTCAGTCATTCAACAGGTAGCTATTGAGTTAACTACTCTATGTCAGGCACAATTCTAAGCATTTGGGATACATCAGTAAACAAAACAGAAATCCCTGCCTTGATGGAACTTACATTCTCGTGGATGAGACATTAAAAAATAAATATAGTGGTAGGGCTAGAAGAAACTGGGAGTACCGGCCAGGGTGAGGCGTGGTGACTGTAATTATAAATAAGATTGTCAGGAAGGCCTAGTTGACAATGCATTTGATGTTTGGAGGAAGTTAAAGCAAAAAAAAAAAAAAAAAAATCCACAAACTAGCAAATGTAAGCTCTTTCAGAGTTGGAGATCGAGTTTTAAACATCTTTTAAAGCCCCTCAATGCCTGGCATATAAAAAGTGATCAAGAAGTAGTTTTAATAGATCGATACACATTTAAGGCACACTTTTAAGCCACCCAGTAAGACCTAATACTATAGGAATAAAGAGACATCTATATATCAAATATGTCTAAAAGAGATGTGGACTAATTTAGTCCATTTACAGAACTAGCTGGGTCAGGGTGTTACATAGCAATTATACTACAGGGAGTATTTAAATGATAAGAAATCCTTTGGTGGTCAGAGAGGAAGGACACTCGGCAATAAAATTCCACAGAAAGGCCTCAGCAGTAGTGAAGTGCGCCTCTGCGGATGTATTAGAATATTTTAACTGTTTTAAGCTTGAGGTTACTTCTAGAATTAAATTGGAATAAAAAATTAGGATGTGTATAATTTATTAATCCAAAAGGCTTAAGAAAACTTTGCAGATGGAATAATGGTTTAATAATTGAAACAGTCATCATTTTCCTCAACATCAATCTTCTCCTAGGACAAGAACTAACTTTTTTCCATTAGTGCAAAGGGCCACTTCAAATTATTCATGTTTCTTAAAAGATTTTCACTGTTGGCTGAATTTGACCCATTTTTTAAGCTAAACCACAAACAGGAAACTAGCACACAGTACATGTGGTATACAGGTAAACTACTCAGCAGTTGAAGAAGATTGTACCGTAAGAACTTTTGCTCCAGATTAGGTAGCAAACGCTGAACCGTGTGACAAGTATTTGCTCTCATTAAAAAGAGATTAGGATCATCATCAGTAATGCTGGACCCACATCACGGGATGGCACCTAACTCTAATCTGGACATTTATCCTAGAGCTTGTCATGTGCTGTGACTTTTCAGTGGCCATGAAGTGATTCTGCATTACTATACACACAATCTTAGCCTCAAGGAGAAAAAAAACAACTGGCAAAACGCTAATCTCTACTACGATGTCTCTCAGGGCCGTGAGAAGGTCAGCCATGAAAAGAACCAAAATATTTAGCTTCATGGCGCCAGATTCACTGAAGTAGCTTTTTATTTCCTCATTAAGTCTCACACAAGGATTTCTGAAAACTTGCTAATCTATCCGATAGAATAGTGAGCTGCTGCTGACCCTGAAGACGGAGGAAGGTCACAAGCCTGAGAATATGGACAGCCTCCAAAAGTGGAGAAGCCAGCAGGGAACCAGGGGCCGAGGCCTCACAACCACGCGGAACTGAAAACTCCCCCAAACCCGAATGAGCCTGGAGCAGCAAGAACTCAGGCTGACTGACACGTCGGTTTTGACCTGTGAGACCTGGGGAGAGAAACCCAGCTGAGCTTACACACTTCCCATAGAACAACGAGACGGTAAACGTGTGATGTTCTAAGCCACTACATTTCTGGTAATCTGTCACAGCAGCGATAGGAATCTTAGGCACCCCCAGCTAGAGATGACTAGACTGAAAGAGAGAGATTAATTAACTCTTCCATGTTCACACAGCTACCACGTGACTGAGCTGCAACTCAGATGCCGGCAGTCTGACCTCAAGAGCACATGATCTGATCGGTGCGCTCCAACAAAGCTCGCCGTTACTAGCATCATTATTACACAGCACCTAGCACACTGTCTCAGACATGTAAATATTTAAGAAATGTTTCTTGAGTCAACAAATAAACAAGCAAAATTGGTGAGCAGTCGGGGGTGGGAATCTTCATTCATTTACAATCAATTATAGCTTCTTAGATGCTGGGGAGTATGCGGGGAACAGCATATTAATAAAAGCCTACAAGAGTGTCAGGTCACAGAATGTTTTATACAACGTGTAAGAATAAACAAAACACGAACTATATTTCTTTCTAAATACGCATTTACAGAAGAATGGGAAAAATAATCATAAAACACCAGCTACCCTGGATTGGCCTGAATCTTACCCCCGCATTTCATTCCTCAGGAGTGGAATCGCTTCTTTAGAGTGACGAGAAGTTTATATACATAATTATATCTTATGGTTAATGGAATTGGTATTTTTCCACGTAAAGGGAGAGGTTATAT
The DNA here is from genome assembly GCF_003676395.1 of Aethalodelphis obliquidens. Lineage (NCBI taxonomy): Eukaryota > Metazoa > Chordata > Mammalia > Artiodactyla > Delphinidae > Aethalodelphis > Aethalodelphis obliquidens. The sequence goes on from NW_020837961.1 coordinate 7,805,645, forward strand.
TTTTACAGCTCTCTCGCAACCCTTGCCCTTGACAACGTTCTCAGAAGCCTCACGCAAATTTCTCAAAGGGCAGGATGATAAAGTGACTAATAAAAATTAATAAATTACAGCCTATTCTTAGAAGCTATTAATGAAACGACAAATCTTATCATGCTGATTAGCTTCTGCAAGATGCAGAGGTGTGTTTATTGCCAAATTAGCTGGTATCTACACTGACACTCCCACTCCCAGAAGGAACCCACAAGTTAAAGCAAAGGCAAAGGGCACAGAAGAGCAAAGAGTTAGGTTCACATTTCAGTCCTATAGCCAAAACCTAACTCTCCATGACACCTAAGCAGTAGATCAGCGTATCTTTTCTGTGGGCATCCACTGAGGGCTGCATGCCTGTCAGTGGGGACAAACACATAGTTTAAAAATATAACAAGCGGGCTTCCCTGGTGGCGCAGTGGTTGAGAGTCAGCCTGCCGATGCAGGGGACGCGGGTTCGTGCCCCGGTCCGGGAAGATCCCACATGCCGCAGAGTGGCTGGGCCCGTGAGCCATGGCCGCTGAGCCCGTGTGTCCGGAGCCTGTGCTCCGCAACGGGAGAGGCCGCAGTGGTGAGAGGCCCGCGTACCGCAAAAAAAAAAAAAAAAATATATATATATATATATATATATATATATATATATATATAAAACAAGCATGTAAAATATTCTATCTAAATATCAAAACTAAGAGCTCACATCTAGGCTAAATGTTAGACACAAGCATGTAACAGCTGAAGAACCTGTTTATAATGTGGGAATGTCTGTACACAGGAGCATGGGAAAAAACGGCATAGCATATAGTAGGGGGAGCCTCCCACAATGATGCTAACCTTCAACAGCACTGGCAATATCCCAAGCCAATAAAACTTGGCTTTCTCCATAAATCTAGTGCTATATTAAGCGAGCAAAGTACAGTAAATATGTAGTTTCAGTGCAAATCATACCACTCCTATTCTATCCACCCTCCACCACTGATCCAGCTGACACTTGTGCTCAGCTGTAAGTGGACTGGATCGGTTTAAGTCACAGGACACCAAACCATCAAGCCCAGAGCTATTTAAGACTGTTCTGGATGTCTTCTCCTTCCCCTTAAGTCTTCAAATTGTTTATGGACTCAGTGTAAAACTTGACTATGCCCATGGGCTCAGCAAAGCAGGGCTTCAGGACATATGTTCAGGACACAGCTTAACTCAGTTCAGGTAGAGATGCAGGTGTCTAGCAAGCTCGTCACTTGGCATCCCTTCAAACTGATACTCTTTACACAAATTTTCAATATTTTATCTGAGCTGATTCTACTGATACAAGTTGTTTTTCTTCTTTTTTAAATAACTCATTTGTGGGCTGTTCTCTCTTTCCCTCTTCCAGCTCAATCTAAACAGGACCTCCTCACAAAAGCATCCATGCAAAATGCAGAATTTACTGAGGATTTCACTCGGTTTGCAATAATTTGTTCCAAAACTCCCCAACAGACATTATCTTCTTGGACTTGGAGCTGCTGGGTCTCTTTTTTCCCTCTTCAAGCCCATAATCTTCATGCTATTACGAAACTCTACTGTCGGTACTATGAGGATAATGAAAATAAAAAAACACAGACAATAACAGGTATTATCAACAATGTAGAGAAATTAAAACTTCCATTCATTGTTGATGAAAACATAAAATAGTGCAACTACTTTGGAAAACTGTTCCTTAAAATGTTAAAGTCACCATTTGACTCAGCAATTCCACTCCTAAGTAGACACCCAAGAGAAATGAATACATATGTCCACACAAGAACTTGTACATAAATGTTCATAGCAGCATTATTCCTGTTAGCCAACGGGTGAAAACAACCCAAATGTCCATCAATGGATGAGTGGATAAACACAATGTAGTATAGTCATACAATGGACTATTACCTAGCCATAAAACGAATGAAGTACTGATGTATGTTCCAGCATGGATGAACCTTGACATTTATGCTAAGTGAAAGAAGACAGTCACAAAAGACCACATATTGTGTGATTCCATTTATAAGAAATGGCCATGATAGGAAACCTATATAGGTGGAAAGTAGATTAGTGTTTCTCTAGGGCTGGTAGCAGTGGAGGGGGGAAGTGGGGAAGGAATGGGGAGTGCCTACTAATGGCCTTGGAGTTTCTTTTCAGAGCGCTAAGACTGTTCAAAAACCAGATAGTAGTGATGACTGCCCTCTATGAATACACAAAAACCACTGAATTGTACACTTTAAAAGGGTCAATCTTATGTTGTATAAATCGTATCTCAATAAATAAGGAAATTCTGTTGGCTCTAAAATCCAGTGTAGGAAAAAGTTAGATGAGAACTTTCAGTTAAAGATGAGTTTATCTACTAAATGGGGAGGAAATCCAAAAAAGAAGGGATATATGTATATGTATGAATCACTTTGCTGTACAGCAGAAAGAGACACAGCAGTGTAAAGCAGCTATACTCCAATAAAAATAAAATAAAATAAGCTACAAGGATATATTGTACAGCACAGGGAATATAGCCAATATTTTATAATAACTTGATGGAGTATAATCTATAAAAATTTTGAATCACTATGTTGTACACATGAAACTAATATAATTTTGCGAATCAAATATACCTCAATTTTAAAAAGTAGATACATTTTAAAAAAAGAAACGAAACTGTCAAACTGTTTTCCAAAGTGCTGTACCATTTTTACATTCATACTAGCAGTGTGTGAGAGCTCTAATTCCTTTATATCATCACCAACACTTGTATGGTCAGTCTTAATTTTAGTCATTCTGATAATGTGTAAGTGGTAGCGCATGGTGGTTTTAATTTGTACTTCCCTAATGACTAATGATGTTGAATAGATTTTCATTTGTTTAAAAAAAAAAGTATATATAGTAAAAAGTGAAATGTACTTCCAGAAACATGTACCCATCCACATATACTATTTTTAAACAATCACCTCAATAATAATACATACCAGTCATTTATCATGTACCAAAAAAAAAATGAGTTTATCTACTTTTCCTCTTAATAACTCACTAAAATGACAAGAATTTAAGGTATAAGCCATCAATCAAGGATAAAGAGAACACGGTTGAAAAGACAAGGTAGATGGATGGTTTCAGTGTGTGTGTAAGTTTACATACACACATAATGTGTGTAGGTTTACATACACACATATTCACACACGTACCTCAAGACCAGTTGCTCTAATGCAGAATAACTTTGCTCAGTCATGACCTCTCTTCCCAAATTTGCATAATCCCACTCACTACCTAATACTACCTCACAGTGTCAAAGGTCATTAAGAGGAAAATATTTAAATGTGTACTCAGCAAACAAACGATCATCTAGCTCTCAGGATCTACAATCTTAGAGATTACAGGGGATTATAAACAAGAATGAGGCTTTTCCTGTCACATGGATCTGGATGGAAGCAGAACCAAACTGGAATGTCATCAAAATGTATAAAGTCATGTGTGGAAACCTGAGTCTCCTGACGCCACGTTTCTCATTTATTCCAGTGGAGGGTTCACACATCTGACTGACAGGCAGCTGGGACAGATATGCAAATGGCAATGCTTTCTGCTCTGAGTTTAGGTCTTTACCCAGAAAAAAATGCATAATTTAAATATTTGGCATTGCTTACAGAAAACCTAAAAGGCATATACTGAAAATGGAAAGGGCTTAAACTTGGAGTTTAATATAATGATTCTCTTTTTCATAGAAACAAATTTGTGAGGTTTGAATAATTTTGAAAGAAAAGGAACTCAGTAAGAAGGAATGAACCTAGGGAAGGAGACATTTCATATGCTTTCTCTGGAGCTCACACGACCAAAGGAGGAATGACTTAAGAACTAGTATTATAAAGCACCGAGCTGATCTCCCTGTGCTATGCGGCTGCTTCCCACTAGCTATCTACCTTACGTTTGGTAGTGTATATATGTCCATGCCTCTCTCTCGCTTTGTCACAGCTCACCCTTCCCCCTCCCCGTGTCCTCAAGTCCATTCTCTAGTAGGTCTGTGTCTTTATTCCTGTCTTACCCCTAGGTCCTTCATGACATTTTTTTTCTTAAATTCCATATATATGTGTTAGCATACCATATTTGTCTTTCTCTTTCTGACTTTCACTCTGTATGACAGACTCTAGGTCTATCCACCTCATTACAAATAACTCAATTTCGTTTCTTTTTATGGCTGAGTAATATTCCATTGTATATATGTGCCACATCTTCTTTATCCATTCATCTGATGATGGACACTTAGGTTGTTTCCATCTCCTGGCTATTGTAAATAGAGCTGCAATGAACATTTTGGTATATGAGTCTTTTTGTATTACGGTTTTCTCAGGGTATATGCCCAGTAGTGGGATTGCGGGGTCATATGGTAGTTCTATTTGTAGGGGTGGGATAGGGAGGGTGGGAGGGAGAGAGACGCAAGAGGGAAGAGATATGGGAACATATGTATATGTATAACTGATTCACTTTGTTATAAAGCAGAAACTAACACACCATTGTAAAGCAGTTATACTCCAATAAAGATGTAAAAAAAAAAAAAAAGGAACTAGTATTATAACTAGCCAACATCTGCATAGTACTTTAAAATTTGCAAGGCCAAACCACTCAGCTAACGTCAAACAATACAAGTGGCATTATGATATATATCAATAGAATAGATAAAAGACAGCCTTAACTCAGACTTATCTAGTGAATACCTCACGTAATGAAGAAAACCAGCACAAGGCTCAAGCACAAGTCAGTGTACGAAATTAGATTTCTTTACCATTAGGCTCTGTACTGATTAAAATGGCATTACTAGGGTGGTTTTCTTAAGAAAAACAGATGCTGTCTACATTATCCAGTGCTCATAAGCTAAAATTCACAGGTACTTAACTCTCACATAGTGTTTGAACAGCCGCTATTGTAAAATTCTATCCCATTTAAAATCAAGTATGCAGGGGGAGGCAAAGGAGAATGTCCATTTAAGGAGACGAACTGATCACATATTCTTCCCAAGACCCCACTAAAATGACGGTAAAATGATGTTTAAAAAGTATAAGCGCCCGCAAGCAAAAAAAGAACAGCGGAGAAGACAGAAGGGGATGAGATTTCAAAGCCATTTGGAAGTGAATGCAAGTGACTGAAAACAGACAGGCTGTTGGAAAGCCCGGCAGGCTCCAGGGAGCTTCCGCCACCCCGAGCACCCAGGCAAGCGTGCGGGCAGGCAGAAGTGCTGAAGTTTAGGCTCTTCATAATGTCAGTGAATTCTTGGACATCTGAGATAGCTAAGGGCTAGAGCAAGGAACACAGCTGAAAACGTAAAGATTAGTGAAAATGTGCTGAGAACTAGCGGGTCCATTAGCTTACTTCCCACGTCCCTCCCACTCCTGCCCTTGAGGAACTCAATGGTTGAAGAGAAAAATATGTCCACACATTGACATGTGTGGGTCCCCAATGAAACAGCTAGATTTCCCTATATCCCCACTATCTAATCTTCCTGAAGTGGGGTACACCAGTAGACAAGCCCAGCGGCCCACATACAAAATGTTATTCCTCAATCACAGCAGCCAAAGATGCTCCTATGTTTGAGTAAAGAGATACAAAAAGAAATATAAGGGGGAGAAAACCAAACCAAAAACAAACAAGCACATACCACCAAAAGCCTTATTTGTATCTCAGAAAGAATAAGAGTAGAATGCTATAAAACAGAGTACTTTGAAACAGAGCATAAATATGTTGGCTATTAAAATCGAAAAGCTAAAATTCAAACAAACAAGGTTGGAAAATAAAGTTGACTAAATTTCACAGAGAACAGATTTAAAAGAAAATTATTAAACCTCTAAAGGCACAATAAAAGATAAGACAGGTACATTTCCAAGACCAAAAGACAATATTTTCCAGGTTGAAGGGATCTGCTGTGTGTCCAACACAATAGACGAGAAGGGACTGCAGGGAACAGCAGGTCCAGGAAGACTGGTGTGGGAGGCTCAGGGTGACACCTACTGCTTGGGGAGAAGCAGCAAAAGGGCCAAAGAGGAATCACCCCAGAAATAAAGAATTGATAAATTATTTGATGTTTTGAAAAAAATAGGTAATGGTGGATTTGTTGGAGCAATATGAAAAAAATTGCAGATATGTTTTCATTCACATAATTTTCTATAAACCGAAGACAAATATTAACATCAGGCAATGCACCTCACACAGGCACACACCCTCACACAGTCTTAACAAGGTAAAAATTAATTATGAATTCAGCTAAAATTATGATAGAACGATACTGGAGTAAGTAACAATGTAATAGCTAATTCCGCATATTTCGTAAGTGGAGGCGATGAGATAATGTCTGAAAGTGAGAGATCAAGATAAAACATTATATTATCAAATGGAAGCGAATACCAAAAGAACAGCTAGGTAAGTGAAAACTGATTTGCTCTGGGAAAGAAAATTAAGGGCTGCCTAAGGGTGTGTAGGGGTTTTCTATAAAAATCTTTCAATTTTATTTGATTTTTTTAATAAAACCATAAGTAATAGTTTGACAAAAATATTTCTTTAAAATATGTCTAAAGCAATAAGATGATGAATTTTATTGAGAGTAATAAAATCACTTAACAATGTGCCTCTTCAGTATTTGATTAATAATGTTACTGACAAACCCAATTATATTATATTAACCACCCATTCCCCCCACCTTCCTGAACACACACTCTATGCTCACTGCTGAAATCACGTACCTCTGTTTTCCAAACACCTTTGCTCCTGTAATCCTTTCGTCCTAAAACGAACACCATCTGTGGGAATTCTACCAGCCCTCCAAAGCCCAGTTCAGGTACTAATTCCTTCTTCCATAAACCCTCCTTATCATCTGACTTAGAAATGATTCCTCGCTGTCAACCCCACTTTATTCTGTGTATCCTGGCTCTCTGTGTACATGTTCTAGTTCCCTACTAAAACTGTAAGCCCACTGTTGACAGGACAGTATCCTACTTTTCTATGTGATCAATAAAATACCGAACAATGCCTTCACCTCAATTTAATAATTGAAAAATTTCCAATCACTGATTTAATATTTAAAAAGTCCTGCACTATATATAACAGGCCATATTTGCAGGCTTATGCTTTCATTAAAATTATATAAAATATTTTAAAAAATAAAAATTGATAACTGGTAGCCATTCCAAAAATATTCCCAAATGAATTTCTGGAAGATATTGTCCATATTGTGTGATTTACCAGCTCAACCAACAATCAAAAGATCAAGTAGTTTCAATTAACTTGGGCAAGAATTTTGAAATCTTCATTTAACTCCAAACTGGAACTCATTTTGTCCCTTTTCCTTCCTCCTCCTTAATCATTAGGCAGGTAGGTGCACTTATTCTTCTGTAATTTTTTTTTTAAGAGACAGGGAAGTTAGGATACAGAAAGGATAAAGAAATCAATTTTAATGTTAAAAGTGGAAAACTTGAGGGAAATCACACTAAATGGTTTGTCTTCGTATAACTAAGAAACTAAGGGGTGGAAGTGAGGGCTGAGGATAAATTGGGACATAAACACAGGGAAGGAAGACTGCATTCGAACAATGGATGCCTGTGTCTCATCTCTAGAGATGATGACTTAATTGGCGTAGGATGTAATGATCTCTGGGATTTTTCAAAGCTTCCCAGATAATTCTTCTGGGCTTCCACAGTTGAGAAGCACTAACTCAACATTTATTAAACATATATGACTGACACTGTTTTAAGCGCTTTAATGGATAAACTTATCCACAACAAACTCAGGAAGTAAACACTACTATGAACAAACTACTACAACAGTTAGGGAAGCCAAGTGTGGTGGTTTCACAACGTCCACAAAGTCTGACACTTCTTCCTTCAAAAGATGGTGCCTAATTCCTCTCCTCTTGAATAGGGGCCAGATTAAGGACTCGCTCCTAATGAACACAATGTGGGGCAAATGATGCTATTTGACTTCTGGGGCTACGTCATTGAAAAGATAGCTTCCATCTCTCTTGACGTGCTCACTCTGGGGGAAGCCAGCGACATGTTATGAGAACACTCAAGCGGCCATCAGGAGAGGCCCACAGAGAAAGGAGCTGAGGCTTCTCACCCAGAGCCAGCACTAAACTGAAAGCAACTCCCTGACAGACTCTGAACCAGTACTGCCTAACTAAACCACACCTGAATTCCTAGCCCACAGAAACCATGACAGAAAATACACGTTTAGAGTAGTTTTAAGAAAATTGTTACGTAACAATAGATACCTAATATACTAAGGCACAGAAAGGTTAAGTAGCCTGTCTATACCAATGCGGCAGGCGGTGGGCAAACGGATTTGTAACTAGTCAGAACGGACCCAGAGCCTATGCTCTAAGCCACATGCTATAATTTCTTTCTTCAAAATGAAGATTATCCTATCTGTACCTCATCAGAGTTGATGCTGGGATCAAAAGAGGTTATATAAATAAAATATCTTCTAGGTATTATGCAGTGAGGAGTCACTAGCACCTATTATCACTAAAAGGAATAAATTCTTAAAGAGAATCGATATTAAAATACAAACAAAAATACAGAAAATTATCTATACAAAAAATGAAAACACACCCCAGTAACATTTTTTTCCACAGCTTATTGTTTGTTTTAAACTCATTCCTTACTCCTAGCTCTCTAGTCATCTTTAAAGATTTCCAAGAAAAAAACATCAATTCTGTAGTCATGATTTCTATTCCAGAGACCACCTAGTTAGCATCCACTGTAGGCATTTTACTAATTAATTTTTAATCATACATATACCAAACTGTGATAAGTTTTTAAAAGTAGTGTTATGGACTGAATTTCGTCCCTACAAAATTCACAGGATGAAGCCCTAAGCCCCAACGTGACTGTATGTAGAGGCAGGGCTTTTACAAAGGTAATTAAGGTTGCGTGAGGTCATATAGCTGAGGCTCTAATCCAAAAGAACTGATGTCCTTACAAGAAGGGGAAGAGGCAGGAGAGCACACACACAGGAAAGGCCATGGGAGGCAGCAGTGAGAAGGTACCCTTGCAAGCTCAGGAGAGCTCCAAAAATTACCCTGGCCAGCACCTTGATGTTGGGCTTGCAGTCTCCAGAACGGTGAGAAAATACATTTCTGTTGGTTAAGTCTCCCAGTCTGTGGTATTCTTTTATGGCAGCCTGAGCTGACTTATACGCACAGTATGATGGAAAAAGCTTGGGCTTCGGAGTGAGGCAGGTCCTAGCTCTGCACATTCTAGCTGCTTGCTCTTTGGTAAGTAACTTACCCTCCCCAAACTTCACTTTTCTTATCTATGAAATATTTGTAGGAGTAGCTGTAATGGAGTTTGGAAGGCACACATATGTAAAGCCTCTAGGCAAAATCTTGGCACAGAAAAGGTACTTAAGTCATGATGAAAGGTGTATAAAATCCCCTTGCTCTCATCAGTTTACAGCTACACTATTGTCCACACATAAGTGATGCTCAGGGTTCTAAGTATGAACACGATTAAGTCTACAAAGATGACTATAAAGTTCACATCTTCAGCCTGATACCCCTCTCCCAAGCACTAATGTTCATTTTATTCATTTAAAATGAGCTCCTCGGGCTTCCCAGGTGGCGCAGTGGTTGAGAGTCCGCCTGCCGATGCAGGGGACACGGGTTCGTGCCCCGGTCCAGGAGGATCTCACATGCCACGGAGCGGCTGGGCCCGTGAGCCATGGCCGCTGAGCCTGCGCGTCCGGAGCCTGTGCTCCGCAACGGGAGAGGCCGCGACAGTGAGAGGCCCACGTACCGCAAAAAAAATAATAATAAATAAAATAAAATAAAATAAAATGAGCTCCTCATCATGTCCCCATAATCTTCCTTTCTTGACTTCCATTATTGTTATTAATAGACCAATTACCAAGATGCCACATCAGGAGCTCTCCTCTTTCTTCAATAACAACAGCTGGATCTCTGAGATAGGAGACAGACAATAAAGTCCCCACAAAGAGATCATCAGATCCTACCAAGCATCTGAGCCTTTGGGCTAAGTCCCAAGTTCACCTGAAGGTAGAGAAGGAGAATTAGTCAGCCACAGAAGGTTCCTAGAAAGTTGAAGACTGAGCTTCTTCATTTCAGGACAAAAGATCAAGTCTAACAGACTGAAGCATTTTATAAAATGTTAAGATCCACCGTAGGTAGAGATAGAAAAGATTTGAATTACTGAAGACAAAACAACGTTAGTTGCTTTAAGCCTTGTCAAAGCACAGGAGTTGGCAGGGAGCTCTCCCCAGTGCTATGTCAACCTTGCCTCAGAAATTTCCTTCCCAATTTAATTGTTTCCATTCACAAAAGTTTAATAAATGCCCTCCGCTGCTGTGGCCTTCCCAGGGCCCATTTCTGTGGGCTTCACCAAAGTTATGGCCACCAGAGTCAGGCCACCACGCTACTCGTCCCACAGTTTTTCACTCCTTTCTTATGCTCACCCTCTAATTATCAGCTATCATGTTTCTGCCCATGTTTTCTCTCTCATATTTCTGTCTCTGGCAACCTTCCTTTAAAATTCCAATACCAGTTTCTGTTTGGGATGATGAGAAAGTTCTGGTAATGGGTAGTAGTGATAGCTGTACAACATTGGGAATGCACTTAATGTCACTGAATCGTACACTTTAAAATGGTTAAAATGATCAATTTTACATTATGTATATTTACCCCAGATTTAAAAAAATATTCCATTGCCTATTACTTGTCAGACACAGGTCGTTAGGATCAAGATTTCTGCCAGTACTCTAGATAGTCCCCCTGCACCCAGCATCTCCCCACCCAACCATCTTACACAGCATAGCCTGAAATACTGCTTCCATCATATGACTTCTTTCTTCAAGTATTTACTACTTACAGATAAATATTAGTTCCTTTAGCCTAACGTTCAAGACCCTCTACCACCTAGTCTCAACCTACTTTTAAAATTATATATTTGGCAAATTTCCTTTAGCTATGGACAACTCTGTCAGACATTCCTGTCTTACACTGACAGTGTTTTTACTCACGCCCTTTCCTCACCTAGAAGATTTTCCTCTCCATTGAAATTAATTTTACGTACCCCAGTTTTACTTTTTTCACCAAGCATTCTCTGATTACCATAAACCAGACTGGCTTCCTCCTCTCCTTGTGAACACCAGCTGAATGCACTTGCTCATCTGAAGGACTACAGAAGGTGTACAACATACATTCTACCTCCTCAATTAAAGAGCACACTCCTCGAAGTCAAGAAGTTTAATCTTTTATTTCTTGGGACCATCCAGTGTATAAGTAGACAGTATTAAGTAAATATTGATGGATTGATCCAACTCAAACAACAACAAGAATATTCCATGATGAGGCAGAAATACTTGTATTTACATTATAGAAGATTTTTCAATAGAGAGCATTGAAATACTGTAAAGGGGTTTCTAGTTCATTCTAAATTAAATGAAACCTATCCTAAAATCATTTTATTGCTTGCCATTCATACTTATTCCCCAAACACATCTGAAATTATTAAAATAAAAAATAGATATGTTACTGGCCCACCAAGATAAGGATAAAATAATATCAGAAGTCATGGAATATAGCCAAACTGAGACAATTATACTGGAAACCTAAATTAAGGAAGGCAAGTTGGTACAATCAGAGATAGGTTTAACATGACAACAGAAAAGGACAATCACTGAAGATCCTTTAGAGTCTCTCTCTTAAGATGAATTGTCTAAAGCAGGCATCTGACAGAAGCAAAAGGCTCTGGCAGAAATCAACTCTGTATAGAACTTTTTGATAAACACGTGGTATGCAGATGTATTGGTTTGCTAACTAAAAATATACACAGTCTCAGAGCTTTAGACACTAGACAAAGTCTAAAGTTGATAATTATCTAAAGCTGATGATTTTTTATAAAAAGGAAAGAATCTAAATGTCCATGCACACAAGGGGCCACTGTTGATCTACAAGATCAAAGGGTGGTCTAGAGCATGGGTATGCTCACAGGCGGCAGCCATGCTGTCCTTGGGGGCTGTGGTTTAGCTTAAATGTCTAAAAATATATTAAGTTGGGGCTCCAGAATTCCATCCTCTAAAGTATGGAAGAGATGAGCTTGAGCTGAAAAATTTTAAGTCATATTCAATTACAAATAGCTTGCCCTTTATACAGGATACAATTCGAAGGCCCACAACATTTAAAAAAAAAAGAAATCTGGCATTGATTTGTGACAGACTATCAAAAAAACTAATCTGGTGTCATAAGGATTGAAATATAAAACTAGTGTAGTCTTTACTAGGGAAACTGTATCAAAAAATTTTGTTATATATTATTGTCTAACAGAAAAGAGATGAGAATATTATAACAGGCCAAGTGTAATATCTCCTTAGTGAGTCTGCAAAGAGCCTTCAACCTCTGGCTTTGGAGTGACCAGTTGCAGTGGGTACCCTCTACTGTGAGAGTACTGTGTGCAGGGTGAACCAGCAGAAGCACAGGAGCCCTACTTGCATATTTTCTACCTGGACTATTAAAGAGAGAAGTTTATTTTATAAAGGCTATACTGTCTGGCACCTAAGACATACTTTATTCCCTCTACTTAGCAGCTGACCTAACTTGTAAGTACTTCATTAGTACTTCCTTATTCGAAGTTCTCAGATCTAACCTCAGAGGTTTTCAAGCAATGAGAGAATACTACCAATAAAGCAAAAATTAGTGTTTCTGCCCCATTCAGAATTTGTTATTTGTGCACAATCACACAACCCCCAAGGCTGACTAAATAAGCAGTCTTACTTCTATTAGAATGATACCCCTTGCTTTTTCTGATGCGTTATCAACTTTTTTAGCCACCAAGAAAACATGTCATGAATGACAATTTACAAAGAAAACTTGAATTATAACACATTACTATAATGTAAAAATTAACAAAAAAAATAAAAGAGTGCATTCTCATTATCAAATGAAAGCTATTCTAGGAAATGTGATACACTTTTAAAATTCACAAGTATTCACAAGTAGTAGTATAGTAAGATAATATTATGATTATAGTATTATAAGTTATAATAATATATAATTATAGTATTATAAATTATAAGGTATAATTTTAAGAGTAACAAAGATTCTTTATAATACTAAATATTTTGTATTAGGCACACAATATTGTAAATCTTCAACTTGCTTTTGTAGCAATTACTTTAAAATGTAGCTTACTGATAAAAAACTTAAAAGCACTGAAGAAAACCATAACAGACAAATAGTTCTGCAATTTTTGCTTTCATATTTTATTCCTGTTTTTCAATAGAATACAATATGGCCTTCTCACTTACTCATTCTTTAGCATACTACATGTGAATAGTTATACCACTGCTTTAAAGGAATGTGGCTTTCAGTAACATCCTTCTTAATCTGGTATCTAACACTCTTATAAATACATTTTCCCATTTTCACCCTAACTTGTCAAAAACAGGGAAAGAAATGGCTTTTCAAAGCTAAATCATTTTTCTTCCTATATTTAGGGGGGAGAACTCAATAATGATTATGTCTAAAATGAGTACCTTTAAAAATGAAGATTCTTCATTTAAAACCACTTTATAATACAATCAATGTTATACACCACATTAACAAATTGAATAAAAACCATATGATCATCTCAATAGATGCAGAAAAACCTTTTGACAAAATTCAACATCCATTTATGATAAAAATTCTCCACAAAGTGGATATAGAGGAAATGAATCTCAACATAATGAAGACTGTATACAAAAAGCCCATAACTAACATCACACTCAGTGAAAAGCTGAAAGCATTTCCTCTAAGATCAGGAACAGGACAAAGATGCACACTTTTACAACTTTTATTCAGCACAGTATTGGAAGTCCTAGTCACAGCAATCAGTCAAGAAAAAGAAATAAAAAGAATCCAAATTGGAAAGGAAGAAGTAAAGCTGTCACTATTTGCAGATGACCTGATACTAAAAATCCTAAATATGCCACCAAAAACTACTAGAGTTCATCAACGAATTTGGTAAAGTTTCAGGACACAAAATTAATATACAGAAATCTGTTGCATTTCTGTACACTAACAACAATCAGAAAGAGAAGTTAACAACCCCATTTACCAATGCTTCAAAAATATATATATATCTAGGACTAAATCTAACTAAGGAGGTAAAAGACCTGTACTTGGAAAACTGTAAGACAGTGATGAAAGAAATTGAAGATGACACAAACAGATGAAAAGGTATACAGTGTTCATGGATTGGAAGAATTAACATTGTTAAAATGACTATACTACCCAAAGCAATCTAAAGATTCAAAGCAATCCATATTAAAATACCAATGGGTGTTTTCACAGAACTAGAAGACTTCTAAATTGTATGGAAAAACAAAATATCCTGAATAGCCAAAGCAATCTTGAGAAAGAAGAATAGAGTTGGAGGTATCACACTCCCTGATGTCGGACTATACTACAAAGCTATAGTCATCAAAATAGTATGGTAGTGGCACAAAAAGAGACATATAGATCAACGGAACAGAATAGAGAGCCCAGAAACAAACCCACATACTTATTATCAATTAATGTGACAAAAGAGGCAAGGGGAAAGGACAGTATAATGGGGAAAGGAGAGTTTCTTCAAGAAGTGGTGCTGGGAAAACTAGACAGCTATATGTAAAAGAATGAAATGAGACCATTTTCTCACACCATATAAAAAATAAACTCAAACTGATTAAAGACCTAAATGTAAGACCAAAACCATAAAACTCCTAGAAGAAAACACAGGCAAAACACGAACATAAATTGCAGCAGTATTGTTTTGATCTGTCTCCTAAAGCAAAGGAAACAAAAGCAAAAATAAACAACTGGGACCTAATTAAACTTAAAAGCTTCAGCACAGCAAAGGAAACCATTGACAAAATGAAAAGACAACCTATTAAATGGGACAAAATATTTGCAAAAGATATGACCAATAAGGGACTAATATCCAAAATATATAAATAGTTCATATAATTCAACATCAAAAAAACAAACCAATTAAAAAATGGCTCAAAGACCTGAATAGACATTTTTCCAAAGACATACACATCACCAAACAGGCATATGAAAAGATACTCAACATCGCTAATCATTAGAGAAGTGCAAATCAAAACCACAACAAGCTATCACCTCATACCTGTCAGAATGGCCATTATCAAAAAGAACACAAATAACATAGGTTGGTGAGGATGTGGAGAAAAGGGAACCCTTGTACAATGTTGGGGGAATGTAAATTAGTGCAGCCACTATGGAAAACAGTATGGAGGGTTCCCAAAAACCTAAAAATAGAACTACCATATGATCCAGCAATTCCACTCCTGGGTATATATCCAAAGAAAATGAAAACACTAATTTGAAAAGATATATGCACCCCAATGTTCATAGTGGCATTATTTACAATAGCCAAAATATGGAAGCAAACTAAGTGTCCATTAATAGATGAATGGATTAGAAGATGTGGTATATATATTTAATATATACACATATACAATGGAATAGTACTCAGCCATAAAATAAGAATGAAATTTTGCCTTGACAGCAACATGGATGGACCTAGAGGGTATTATGCTTAGTGAAATAAGTCAGACAGAGAAAGACAAACACTGTCTTATCACTTAAATGTGAAATCTGAAATAATAAAACAAATGAATACACATAACAAAACAGAAACGGACTCACAGATATAGAGAACATACTAGTGGTTACCAGTAAGGAAAAGGAAGAGGGAAGGGGCAAGATAGGTTGGGGTAGAAGATTAAGAGGTACAAACTACTATTTATCAAATAAATAAGCTACAAGGATATATTGTACAGCACAGGGAATATAGCCAATATTTTATGATAACTTTAAATGGAGTATAACATATAAACATTTTGAATCACTATGTTGTACACCTGAAACTAATATAATATTGCAAATGAACTAGACTGCAGTGAAAAAAAGATGCTTAAGAACATTTAAAAAATCAATTTTAACCTCAGTTATGTAAAACAACTACTGTTTTAGGACTCAGTCTTGCTTATAAGAAAAGGAAAGCCCACCAGTGACTTTTCGGTCTCAAAGGTCACTAACCAAATACAATTTAATTAATTAATATTTCCTACATAGAATTTAATGCCTTAGTCTTAGTATCAATACTTCCATGGCAGTCACTAACCAGTCAGAAAAGAATTTCTTTGGTCCCAAAGCATCAGGGCTTTTCAATGCCAAGAGTCTTAGAAATTACATTTAATATAATGGTATTTCATCATCAGTTTAGCATTATCTTAGGGTAGAAGATGAACATCTAGAGTGAAATAGCAAGATGATGGTTATGGACAGACCACCAATATTTAAAATCCTATTTTAACATTTAGAATTTAAATATTTAATATTTAAAACCTTAGTGTTAGCTGAAAAATAAAACTGCTTTCATTCCTAGAAGGATTCAGTGTACTGACCCTGAAAGAGCTGAATGAACCGAGGCTGCAGTGCCGAGGTGATCACGCGCTCCGGCAGCTCCCTCAGGAAGAGCTTTAACAGGCTGGCCGCCGCGCAGACGTCGCCGTCCCTCCCCAGCTCCACGGGCACCCCACTCTCAAACTTCCATCGAAGCTGTTCTACCACCCTGACGTTGCCATTCACACGAAAAAGGCCTTCCTGGGTGAGTCCTGGAACAGCAGAGTACATGCACAGAAAATAACAGAGGTCTCTCACAGACAGGTACAAACTCTAAAGAACAGCGACGTAAGTAGATCTCAGTATAGAATTTTCTGAATAATTATCAAGCATTGGAAGACTTTCACGTCCTATAAAAATGTTTCCTTAGAATAATACATCTTCCCATCTATTACACACCAACTACAAAGATCCTAAGTGGTTATAAAAGCTGACGTCTAAAACTAAGGTTAGGACACATACAGACACAGAACACGTACTACTCTATAAAGAAATTTCATTCGTATAATTTTCTACAGTGTATAACAGAAACTTACCCTGGGCTCCGAAAGCAGCTTAGCATTTTGAGAACAACTATTTAAGAAAAAACTAACATGTACGTAAAAAGTGTTAACTATATGTGATTACCTTTGTAATAATTTGATAAAGCACTATTACTTCTTTAGTAATTAATAAATTCAAATTATAAGACTCAGAGACTGTAAAGTAGCGGAAGACGAGATCCTTGCCTTTAGCCGATTGATTCGTGATTATTAGTGTTGGCTGGGGTCCGCAGAGAAGGCTTCACGGAGGAGCCACGGCTCTGCTGCATAATCTTTAGCTAAAGCACAGGCATGACTGGGGGACCGAGGCTGATGTACCGCGAAGCTAATGAAATTTAAGCTTCAGGGCCTCTCATTTATTGAGGCCCTTTCCAATGCTCTGTCCCTAATTCTACACTCTTAATTTTGTGTTCTTTTTCTTAAAGAGGGCCCCAGAAGGACTAACCATCAGACCCACAAAAACTTGATCTACCCCTGACAAAGAGAAACAAATGTATGAACTGAGAAGCAGAGAGAGGGGCGTGTAAAGAAAGGCAGGCAGATGAAAATATGGGGTGTTTAGGTCAAAGAGTGATAGGGTACTAAAATGGAAGAAATGCTAAGTAGAGGGTTATGAATGTCAAGGGAAAGAGTGAAGACTTTATCATTATTTATCACTGGGGCATTAAATGTGTGTGAGTTGGGGGCTGGCAGGAGAGAGACACAACATAATCGTGGTTTAAGGAAGACCTAGTTAGCAAAGAAGCAGAGAATGGAGAAGGCAGAGAGCTTGCCTTAGGGGGACTACAGTCAACTGTAAGACAGATTATGGTGGGAAGGAAGTGAAAAGGAGAGAATGAAGATGATTTGGTAACCTAGTACAAAAAGAAAATAGGGAAGACGAAGGGTTGAAACATAACTTTAAGGTTTGAAAACTAGAAATCCAGAAGAAAGCATGGTAAAGGATAAGGTGAACTGAGGGGGAAGGGCGGCAGCTGCTTTAAGTAGAGGATAATGATTTCCAGCTCAGTGTGCTGGATTCAAAGAGACAGAGCGCCATGAAAGCAGTGAGTCAGACCACGGAGCGATGCTCAAGGTGTAAGACACATTCTAAGAAGAGAGTGACCTGGGCTTCCCTGGTGGCGCAGTGGTTGAGAGTCCGCCTGCCGATGCAAGGGACGCGGGTTCGTGCCCCGGTCCGGGAAGATGCCACATACCGCGGAGCGGCTGGGCCCATAAGCCATGGCCGCTGAGCCTGCGCGTCCGGAGCCTGTGCTCCGCAACGGGAGAGGCCACAACAGTAAGAGGCCTGCGTATTGCAAAAAAAAACCCCAAAAAACAAAAAAAAAAATTGACATGAATTTTAGCTCCAATTTTGACAAAAATCTGTGAAACCAGAGATGCTATTAAAAATAGTTAACAACCAGTATGGCCACAGCACCATGTAATCGGAGAAGACACCAGTCAGTTTGTGTGCTAGGCAGCTTCTCAACTGGCCCCAGTGATCCCCACCTCTTGGTAACCATATCATGTATAATCCTCTCCCCGCTTGAGTGCGGTCTGGACCTAGTGACTTGCTTCTAACCAAGAGAACGTGATTGGGTTCCAAACTCACTTCTGAGATCGGGTTATAAAAGACTGATGCCTACTTTGTTTCCTTGTGTTCTCTCTCTCTCTGGCTCTTCTTGCTTTGCTCACTGTGATGAATCAGCTACTGTTTTGTGAGCTCCCTTAAAGAAAGGTCCACATGGCAAGGAACTGAGGGCAGTTTCTGGACAACAGCCAATGAGTAACCGGGACCCTCAGGTCAACAGCCCGCAAGGATCTGAATCCTGCCAACAAGCACATGAATGAGCTTGGAAGTGAACCTTTCCCCAGTCACGTCCTGGTACGACTGCAGCCTTAAAGAGTCCCTAAAGACAAAAGACATAACCAAGCTGTGCTCAGATTTCTGAACCACAGAAACTGTGAGACAATAAACACTGCTTTAATCTACTATGCTTTGGGGTCATCCGTTTTGTAGCAAGAGAGAACTGATGTGATATGCCATTCCCTTTAATACTGCAGAACATCGGTTACTATCAAGAGACTTCACCTCAGTCGTTTTTAAAGCTTTCAAGTTCTGTTTCCTCTACTCTACAAAGCTTCATCTGTAACTTCAGAGACATATACTGGCATCAAGCAGACAGCACCCAATAAAAGAGAATCCCATTCCTGGTCAAGGCCCAGATCCTGAGGATACAGAATTTTACGACACAGTCCTGTATCTTACCCAGCTCCAGAGCCTGTTTTTGGACAAGCAGATGCCCCTGGATCTGATTTCACAGTGTTTTTCTAGCTTTGACCTGAGGTTCCCTTGTCCAACAAGGTTTTTTGACCTTTTCCTCAAATAAATATACTTCCAGTTATTCGAAAAGAGCTACCCATCTCCAAGAACTGGCTTTGGTCTTGAAGTTCCTCATCCCCCCAGACCTTACTAGAGGAAAGAGAAGCTATAAATGGAAATCATTAAAATCAGTGCTTCTCGACCATTTTTTCTGCCCTCGTGGCCATTTATTTGCACAACTCTCTTCCTTCAGGAACATCTCTCACCCAAAGAACTCTTAGGGGCTTCCCTGGTGGCGCAGTGGTTGAGAGTCCGCCTGCCGATGCAGGGGACACGGGTTCGTGCCCCGGTCCAGGAGGATCCCACATGCCGCAGAGCGGCTGGGCCCGTGAGCCATGGCCGCTGAGCCTGCACGTCTGGAGCCTGTGCTCCGCAATGGGAGAGGCCACAACAGTGAGAGGTACGCGTACCGCGGAAAAAAAAAAAAAAAAAGAACTCTTAGGATACTTAGTGATTTTTCAATCCGGAGAAGTTTACTTCTGGACATGGCTATATTACACTCTGGCAAAAAGAATCCACATAGCTTTTAAAAGTCCCTTACGAACTTGTAATATATACAATACCCATGTGAGGTTTACCAGATTATATAATCTCTAATCTTTCCTACTCTAAATTCTTAGGAAATGATTATAACAGAAACGTTAGAGGGAGGAGATGTTTAGAAAGCTTTATGGAGTTACTGCCATACATTTAAGATTCTGTCATATTTGATTTCATGAGATATGGGTTGATCATCACGAAACAGCAACTTATAAATGGTTTAGTAATACCAAAAAATAATATATAACACTGACAACTACTTTCTTGTACAACTGAAGTATTTATTTCAAAGTCTGATGAGCACATCTATGAATGTATGAATACATCAACAAAAATGAAATATGCCAGAGGTCAGAATTTGTCTTATTGGCACACTGGCCCTGACAGTCATGTGACAATATGTAAGCATATTCTGACATCTAGTGGTAAGTGGAGAAACCTACACTATTTAAATATCCCACAGCATCTTAATGGTAAAGTAGAAGGAATCCAGTAACACTGTCATCAAGATTAGTTATTTTAAAATAGTACAAAGATGATATGCCTCAGGCTTCCCTGGTGGCGCAGTGGTTGAGAGTCCGCCTGCCGATGCAGGGGACACAGGTTCGTGCCCCGGTCCGGGAAGATCCCACATGCCGTGGAGCGGCTGGGCCCGTGAGCCGTGGCCGCTGAGCCTGCGGGTCCGGAGCCTGTGCTCCGCAACAGGAGAGGCCACAGCAGTGAGAGGCCCACATACAGCAAAAAAAAAAAAAAAAAAAAAATGATATGCCTCGTAACTTATAAGATTTTCCCCTGAATGTTAAAAATGTGTAATTTTTCTTTTTTTTCTTTAAAGAGAAAAGGCCAAAGTCTATTGAACAGGCCTTAATATAGGCCTTTATAAATGCTTTCTGTCCTAAAATTCCTTTATAATAATAAAAGGTTTCCCTCATGTCGAGTTGTTATATATCTACATGTACATTAAACAACAAAGTATGACCACAATATCTACCTCTGGTTAATTATACAACCAATCACCTCATATCCCATACCTGACAGACTGCCTACTGTATCACAGGTCCACAACAAATATCTGACTTAAACAGTTAAATAAAACTAATTGAAGTATCTTGCTCTCAAACTTACACAGGCTCTTTGGTTTATTAACATGATATCAATAGTTTCAAATACAGAAAGGGGCTTCTGGTTGTCCATGGAGTAATTAACTATATAGCCTTTCAAAATACAGGGCAGGTGCCCTACCCTAGTTTGCCCCATCAAGATTCTGATTCAGGGGCTTCCCTGGTGGCGAAGTGGTTAAGAATCCACCTGCCAGTGCAGCAGATACGGGTTCGAGCCCTGCTCCGAGAAGATTCCCACATGCCGTGGAGGAACTAAGCCCGTGCGCCACAACTACTGAGCCTGTGCTCTAGAGCCTACGAGCCACATCTACTGAGCCCATGCGCTACAATACAACTACGGAGCCCACATGCCTAGAGCCCGTGCTCCGCGACAAGAGAAGCCACTGCAGTGAGAAGCCCGCGCACCGCAACGAAGAGTAGCCCCTGCTCGCCGCAACTAGAGAAAGCCCACACACAACAACAAAGACCCAACGCAGCCAAAAATAAATAAATAAATAAAGTTTCAAAAAAGGTCCTGATTCAGTAGATCTGAGGTACTGCCAATTGCATGGGTATTCTGAAAAGATTCCGCTAGTGACCATTTCAC
Organism: Aethalodelphis obliquidens; assembly: GCF_003676395.1. NCBI lineage: Eukaryota > Metazoa > Chordata > Mammalia > Artiodactyla > Delphinidae > Aethalodelphis > Aethalodelphis obliquidens. The sequence continues at coordinate 7,827,261 of NW_020837961.1, forward strand.
ATCCCTGGTTAAGAATGACTGACTGAGCCCACTAAGACATTTAGTTTTGCATAATCTGAACACACCCTATTAAAGTACACCTAAGGGTATATCAAGGAGAGGCAGAAGAAAAGCAATCTCTAATTCAAATTTTTTCCAGATTTTCATACATTGATGGTGTGACTATAAAAAACTGGTTTATTTTAACTTCTGGGGTTGATTGTAAATGCACATTATCTTTTGACCCAGCTGTCCACTTCGAAAGGTTAGTCTACGGACACATCACAGTACTTGATACGTGTTAAAGGTCAGTCACTGAATCATTGTTTGTAGACATCAAAAGACTGGAAACAATTCAATGCTGATCAGGATGTAACTGGTTAAAGCAGTGACACATACAAACATAAAGTGGAATAGCATGCAGGGGAAAAAAAGAATTAAATGAGGAAAGCTCTTTATGTAAAATGGAACAGTCTCCAATACTGTAGAGTGATTTGTTCTGGCCGTGTTGTGCAGCATGTGGGATCTTAGTTACCCGACCAGGGATCGAACCCATGCCCCCTAAAGTAGAATTGCAGAGTCTTAACCCCTGGACCGCCAGGGAGGTCCCGAGTGTTTTTTTCTGTTTTTTTTTTTTAAGAGGATTCACAAATGGTGTACACTGTGTGCTATGTTAAAAGAGGGGAAAAATACACGTATCTGCTTACATATTCAAATATCTTTGTAAGAACATAGCAAAAAATAGTACAGTACTATTGTTTCTGGGAGGGGAAATGAATGGTCAGGGGACAGGGTTTGGAGGGAGAGAGTTTTCACTATATACCCTTCTGAACTTTGAATCACATAAATATATTAATATGCAATACTTTTAAAAAGGTTAAAAGTGAAAATGATTTTACATAAGAGTAACCTCAAAAGGCTATTATTCAATCATTGTTGCATAAAAGGTCAGAATACTAATGATGCTAAAACCAAAATATTACTTTAGGTGGTCACACTTTGGCACCCAAATGAGTAATACTGAACAACCCTATTTAAGATATTAAATGCATTACCTAGAGATCCGTTTGTAGCTAAGTCAGTAGGATACAGTTTTACTCAATACTGAGTGTGTAAATGAGTCCTGTCAAAGCTCTATCTCAGCAACATCTGGCTGCAGGATCTTCTAGGCCAAGGGCCCATCTTCCTGCCATGCTGCATATAACACCTTTGTATTTAACCTGTTTAAAGTATTTGAACAGACTCAGAGCTGTTCGCTAAGAATCTCACCCTCCTGCAGCTATCTTGCTCCAAAAACAAGGAGACAATGCCTACGGGTTAAGAATGCAAACCTGGCTCTTCAGTTTTCAGAACAAAATACCATTTTGTCATCTACATACCAAGTAACCTGAAAAAACAGCTGTTTTTCAACGAACACAAAACACCTGACAACCTTCTGAGGTCTGAACTGTCTTGCCATATGGTCCCTGTCACAAGCAGACACATGTTCCTACAGAAGAAAGGCGGTACCATGCCTCTCAGGCATTTCCCATGCAGCCACCTTCTCAGCAGGAAGAACGGACTCGGAATCACGGCAAGATTGAGGGGCGGAAGCAAACTGTGCAAAGTACAGACCTTCTTCCAGGTCTCAAGTTTTACGTTTAAAAATGCCCGCAAATGTTATATTCTACTCTGCAGTGAGTCTTGTTTTAGTATAGAAATGGTGTTTCAGCATAGAAAATGAAAATTCCAAGCTCTTCCCCCTGAATACCTTCTTCACAAATCTCTTAAAGTTTATTGACATTTATTATATAGTTTGGAGTTCTCCCACGATACTGCCCTAGTTTGATAAGCCTCATTGTCTCAAATTATCCAGGTTTCTAAGTTCCATTTTAAATAAAATAATTTAAAAAGCTATAAAACATAATAGTTCTCAGCAACTAAGAGAGATATAATTCATCTTTTTATCGTGCAATGTACTGTGGCACTCTGCAATTATTTGACACAATTGATTGTATCATTCCAAAAGTTAATGTCCCCCCCAACACCATACTAGGTTATATATCATACTTTTTTTTTTTGGTATTCTCACTGAGTTTTGAAGGCAATTAAGGCATTCAGTAAGTTCATGACTGACCTCAAGCTGACCTCAAAACGTATTCTGTGACATTAAAAATTATTGACTCTCAGTGGGAATTTAATGCATCAAGAGAACTCACTGTTAATATTAAAACAGTGTAGTTTAGCACTTCAAACTAGGAATCATTCCAAACTAGAAACCTCAAGAATTAAAGTGATTTCTCGATGGTACGTTGAATTAAGTATTTTCAAAAGAATGTTAAGCAGTCATAATGCCCTTGACATCCTTTTATAAGGACAAAGTGTATTATGCCGTAATTCAATATTCTAATTAAGGTGTTTTAGGGACTAATTCACACAAAGCAACAGAATTACAACTCAACTGGACTTACCATGCATGGTCAAGTACTCCACTAGGCGCCCCACGATAGCTGGAACGCCGTTCTCAGTCAGCCCCTGCTGGTGGAGGTCTTGGAGACTGACTCCAAATAACTTTGTGTAGGTGGAATTCCTCTGCTCGTTGAGTGGCACTGTCACAATCTTTTTCATGTCTTCTTTCAGCCGAACTGCTGAGTTACTTTGCTTGAAATAGCGGAAGAAAAAAGAGCAGTCAGTCATGTTTACCACAGGAGGCTGCATGGTCACTACAGAATCACCTGAATCAAAGGGTACACGTTCGGAGGCTGCAGAGTAGTGGTCTTCACTTATTTTTACTTCAGCTCAAACCCAAATCCCTAACATCTCTCACGTGCTGCTCAGTGTTAGGAATGGTGCACACCGACACAACGGTTAAAAGGAGTGAAAAATAATGAGGAACATAAAGCCACAACTTCAGCGTAGCTAAGAGAGGGAACAATACACTGCAGTATCTAAGATATATTACTACAGTAACCAGGGTGTGACTCACAAGTACCTCGTTAACAGGAGAATAAGACACTTATCAGAACGCGGAAACCCCATGCAGATCCTGAAATAGTAAGAGGTTACTGAAGATGAAAATTTATCTCAATGTCATCTTAAGGGAGCTTTAATTTGAAGGATTAGAAAAAAAATATGTATGTGTAGAATGAACATTTCTTTCTCTGGTTTGATTATATCTGAATATGTCAGGAATATTTTGGCACATAAAAATCAACTCAATTTTCTTTGAAGTTCAAAATGCTATAATCTCCGAAATAGCAATGTTTCAGGTAATCACAATTTTTAAAATTTCAATGAGACTGTACATATTATAAATAAGAAATGCAATTTACAGTCAATCAATTCAAGTTATCACCACGCTGAAAACTTCATACAAATTTGTTTCTTCCTTTTAATAGAAAATTTTTCCCCAAGGAAGTATTTTAAAAGATAAATTTTAATATGGTTTAATAAAACTAAATGAGGGATTTTTTTTAAAAAAAACCAGCATGTGTCCTACATAAATGTATGTATCTGTAACTTTAAACACTGAAAAGATGGCAAAAAGCAAAAATTTTATTTGAGGACAGAGGAAGCAGATTAGGAGAAACACACCCTTTTTGAGAATGAATGCAGCAACTAACCTAAGTGTCAATATTATAAGTGTAGGCTCATGTAGCTGTTACAATCTAAAAGAAGAAACATTATCTCCATCGTAGAGATGAGGAAAGAAAGATCAAAGAGTTAAGAAATAATTCGGTAAAAGTCATGGAACTGGTAAGAGTTTCATCATACTCTAAGTCCATGCTCCTTTCCTTAATTTAAATTTATATTAATGTTAAAGTGCAATTTGTGTATAAGACAAACTGTGATAAATTCTACATGTGACACATGACAATTACACGAAGATAATTCTACAGTTGTGATTTTTAGTAGGTTCCCTGTAGTTTCAATTTGATTTTGAATCTTACAATCTGTAGAATCAGGCCAACTTTCATGGACATCTCTGCATCTTTTAATAGGTCATATTTGAAAGCCAGATTTCCCTAGTGACAATTCAGCAAATGTATAAAGTTATAGAATAGATTTAGTTATCTATTAATATTATAAATAAGGCATAGCGTTAGCTACTGCAGAGTAGTATGGGCAAGAACTATCATCTCTGTTACCAAGGAAGTTTACTTAACTAAGTCAAATCTATAACCACTAGTATTTTTGTGTGTGTAAGTTTAAAAACCTATCAATACCTTTCAAAAGAACACATGGGAAATTTCAGTCAACCAGGTCTATCTGGTGAGTAGGCAGCCAAAAAGTAACCTTTAATAATGAAAACTTGAAAATACTCTCAAATGTTGCATCAGAAAGAGCTGACAATGAGATTAAATCCTACATGTTTTATCTTCTTATTTTCTTACAGACACAATATAGCAGAGTCGTTTAGAGCAGGGGTCCCCAACCACCCGGGCCACGGACCATTACCAGCCTGAGGCCTGTTAGGAACCGGGCCACAAAGCAGGAGGTGAGTGAGCGAAGCTTTACCTGCCGCTCCCCATAGCTCGCATCACCTCCTGAACCATCACCCTCCCATGCCCCCCGCCACTGCCCGCCCCCTGGAAAAACTGTCTTCCATGAAACTGGTCCCTGGTGCCAAAAAGGTTGGGGACTGCTGGTTTAGAGCGTGGACTGTGGAACCAGACTCCATTTCGAATCCCATTCTGATCTCACTAGCTGTGCAACCTTGGACAAGTCACTTACACCCAGTTTCCCTGTCTACGAAATGGGGATACCAGGAGTCCCTAGCTCATAGGAATATATAAGGTTGGAAGGAGCTCATATACATAGAAGAATGAGAAGGGTGTCTGGCATACTCAGTAAGTACTGATCGTTATTATAATCATCATCATCATCATCGTTCTTCCAGGAAATTATTCTGATTTCTTCTCAAAACAATTGAGAGATACTTAACCACTCAGGTACTCAAATGTCTTCGTGGACTAAAGATTGCTGTTGAAGAAGCCACCATGGTCTAGGCCCGTGGTTGGTAGATAGTCTGACGACCTAATTATTCTCCGTGTATCTCAATCTCTTAACATATATACGTATGACTTTTGAAAGATAAACATAAAATCATTTTGCATGTCAGTATCAGAATTTCTCAAGTTTTTATTAGAAATTCAAGGTTTTCTTAGAAATCCTGTCTACCTGTGCCATTCTTTCAGCTAATAGCCCTGTTTTATATTCCGTCCTTTACTCAAGTACAGTCACTATGTTGTGTCTCCTATTAATAGCATAAATAAGCAACCTTGGCATCATGGCTCAATATTTTCAAGGATGAGACATGTAATTAACCTCACACATTTTGAACTGATTGCAAATTAAACTGTTTACTCAGTACAGAGCCGTACTACAAAGCAAGTTTATATGTAATTATAGTAATAAAGGAACATCTGATTATTAATTGGTAATCTAATTTACGTTAATACTTTTAAAAAGGTAAATATTGTTTTGTTTTCTTTGTTTGTTTTTTTGGGGTTTTTTTGCGGTACGCGGGCCTCTCACTGCTGTGGCCGCTCCCGTTGTGGAGCACAGGCTCCGGACGCGCAGGCTCAGCGGCCACGGCTCACGGGCCCAGCCGCTCCGCGGCATGTGGGATCTTCCCGGACCGGGGCACAAACCCGCGTCCCCTGCATCGGCAGGCGGACTCTCAACCACTGCGCCACCAGGGAAGCCCGTAAATATTGTTTAAAGACAACTACAATGAAAAAAATACAGCTATATTTTTAGAGACATCCAAATCAGTCCTTCACTGATGGGCTTAGAACAAATATTAAAAAAATATCCTTTCTGGTAGGTTATAAGACATATTCTATAGTTCCCTACTCACAGAAGAAATAAAATAACTGAGGTAGTGGAAAGCCATTTATGATTAATTCCATTTAAATTGAAATTACTTTCCTTTATACGATGATAACATCACTATCTCTTTATAACTGTCAATATCTGTGGAATTTCAGCTTCCCTTCAAACACACATTTTACCTTTCTTGACCTAATATAAGTTGAAAAAGAAAGTTACTAATTGAGGTATTCTAAGTCAAACTTAACTGTTTAAACCTTTGTTTGCATACAATGCCATACATCACTTGAGTTTGGAAACTGGACTCGTGTGTGTGTGTGTGTGTGTGTGTGTGTAAAAGTAATATAGGTTCCCACATTAAAAAAGACAGGGAACCTTGGGGTTTACTGCTAGAACAATCTGTAGGGGTTAGTGCTTATAATATCACCTTAGGAATAAGGAAACCAGGACCCCAAAACTTGTGGTGAACTCAAAGAGAAAGGGTTGAGCCTAGAGCCCATGTCACCTGAATTTTATGTCAATATTCATTTTTATAATTGCATGCTGGGACCTTGTTTTTCTATATTTATCTGTGATAAAAAACAGTTAAGATAGCTCACAAAATGCATGCACCAGGACCGTAGTGAATATTTGTTCACTACTGTGAACAAATGCGGGGACCACTTAGTCTTCACTTGCCCTTTTGTCTAGTGACAAATCCTGACTGCCTTTGGGGGAATGACCGCACCCTCACTGTGAACATCCTTGATGAGGCTGCCACTTACAACCGCTGCCCTGCCTTTAGCAAGAGCTGCGCTCTGGTGCCCTCGCAGGTCAATCAGACCCTTTGTCCTGCAGGCCACTGAAGCTTGAGTGGACTGTCACTGAAGCTTGAGAAAAATGGATGGAGCCAATTTATTCCAGCTGCAGTGCTCTCACAAGATGCTTAGATTAACTAACCATGATGTACCTCTTGCCACCTGCATCACTGGAGCTGCCGTGGGCCTTTAGCTGCCCCTTTCTGACACCGGTCCTTCAGCTGTTCCTTCTACATGGTGGGCCACTCTGTAACTTTCCAGTAAAGTTTCTTTGGGCTTAAGTTAGCCAGAACCCATTTCTGTTCTGTGTACACACACACACATACACACACACACCCCAACTGATAAAAGTACTCCAAAATAACAATAAAAGACTAATCAGAGCAAACAGAAAACCAGGGTTTTAGATAATGAGAAAATCAGAATGATAATGACAGCTAACTTTTAAGGAATGTTTATAGAGTATGTCAGTCACACTTCCAAATACCTTAGATGGCTTCACTCTTTAAATCCTGATAAAGTGACATGAGGAAGGAAGATACTTTTGTGACCCTCATTTTACAGAGCAGCCAAGTAATGTGCTCCAGGTCCCATCAAGGATATGGTGTGGCCAGGAGTCACGCTCAGGCCATCAGAGTCCAGAGGACACATGCTTAATGCTGTCTCCACGAAGGATGTAGTGATACTCAAGAAGCATGTGCCGGGAAGTCCAGTCCACGTGCTAAATATAAAACAAAATTCCTATTCTTGCAGCTGAGGAAAATAGGATTATTTGAGCTTCTTGGTCTCCTTAAAATAAAGTTAGATATGCTCAGAAGCGACAACAATATTTGATACTAGAACCTGCATAGAAAAGGTTTTCATCAATCTAGTAAACAGGATGAGCTTCAGAAGCCTTGAGTTTTTACCACAGCTAACATTTATTAAGTGCCAATTTTGTGCCAGACTCTGTGGTTAAGTGCTTTAAAATTAACATCTCTAGGGCTTCCCTGGTGGCGCAGTGGTTGAGAGTCCATCTGCCGATGCAGGGGACACGGGTTCGTGCCCCGGTCTGGGAAGATCCCCCATGCCGCGGAGCGGCTGGGCCCGTGAGCCATGGCCGCTGAGCCTGCGCGTCCGGAGCCTACGCTCCGCAACGGGAGAGACCACAACAGTGAGAGGCCCGCATACCGCAAAAAAAAAAAAAAATTAACATCTCTAAATTTCAAAACTAACTTTTTAGTAGGTACTCTTAACTATTGCCATTTGGACACAAAAACTAAGGTACAAAGTAAAAGAAACTTGCCTAAGAAAGTTTTATAGCTAGAATGTAACCCCCAGGTGCTCTGGCTCTAACGCATGAGCTCTTAACCATGACAGACTGCCGTATTTCCAGAACCTTTAATATTGGTGGTTCTATGAGCCCCCAAAGGGACAAAACTACATGCAGCACTTTCTTTACAGAGTTTAAAGCAAAATGATTTTAGATTACTGAATTCAACGGCTGTATTTCCTTAAGGCAATCCTCCAGAAATTTAAGTACCATGAATTTAAGGTTCTTTGAAGGACAATCAGGTTATACTACTGGTTACATTCCGAATTGTGCACCTGAAAACTCTTTGCAGCTGGGGCTAGCACTGATCCATCCAAGCAGGAACGTGCAGGATAGAAAGCCACTCCACCACCACGTAAAACGGGTGCGAGGAAAGCACAAGGTGAGCCTGAGACCGCTTGTTCCCGAAGGCGTGGAAATGCTCAAGGATCGATGGGGCGTGTCAAGAAGACCTGTGGGCCATCTTAACTGGGCTCCTTCTGGCCAAGTTCCCGACAGTTGGAGCACCAGGACTCAGAACCATCAACGATTCTAAAATATTATGTAAATAAAATTCCCTGGATCAACAGTGATGCTAAGAAGAGTGGAAGCATGGGCTCACCCAAGTAAAAGGCTGCTTTACAGAACACACTGCAGCTAAACACACAACGGACAACGGAGTTAGGAAATCACCTTTTCCCACAAATCATTGCGCAAAGAGTTTTGTCAAAGATTTGACAGCGGATGCTAAAACATCAGGTGAAAAGTGGTCTGAGAACAGGATTTTCACAGTGTCAAAGATCACACGATATTTGCAAAGGAAAAAGAGATTACCTTTACAATTGATATCTGGGTGTACTCAGCTTAACTCAAAAGATTAAATTTATCACCACTCATCACGAAGAGCCGACGTTACGTGCTCCTGATGTGATGCGACATGCAGAGCACATCATTTATATTCTTGCCAAAAATGTTTAAGCTGCTGCTAATCTAGCCTGTAAATCTCATAGTTTACGGGTAGAACAGGAGCTAAAAGAACAAGTTAAAAGAGACTGTGAGGAAACGAACAAATTCAGAATCAGGGACATTCTAACAGGCAACTGGCCTGCACTCTTCAAAACATCAGTGTCATAAGGGAAAGATCGGCTCCAGATTTTAAAGAAATTATACAAAGTTCAAATGTAGTCTGTGAATACTGATTGGTTCCTGACTGAAAAAACAAAACCAAAAACTAGCCAACTGTCTCTGAGACAACTAGGGAAATATGAATGTGTTGGATATTAGATGAAATCATTGTAAAGGTTATTCGGTGTAATTCCACAGCGGCGGGATTTGAGGGTGTGCACACGCAGAGGTGGGGCCGACCCCTGAGCCTAGTGTTGGTGCTCTCACAGTGGGCACAGCTTTGGTGGGCTTTGGGAGCTCACACTCTGGGAGCATGCATACACAGGAGGCAGAACTGACACCCAAGCAGATTATCGGAGCTGCCACAGCGGAGGCGGTCAGGGGCAGTGCTCCTTGTGGGCCTGCACACCGGGTGGCAGGTGGTGTCACAGAGCCATAGGTCCCGGCTGACAGCTCCCGGGGAGGAATATGCAGAGGCTCCTTCCCCAGAGGGAGTGCTCCAGTCCCACCCACCTCACACTACAGCTTAGCATGGGATCTGGGGGCTTCTACGCCAACAACTAGGGAGCACAGTCTGCCCCCAACAGGTCTGTGACAAACACAGAGCAAAGAGGAGACCCCACTCAACATCCAGTCCAGGCCCTGGTCACCAAACACACCCCTATCAAGGGGACAACAGCCAGCACACCCTGAGGAAAGACACGGCAGGCATCCCTACCAAAAACAGCCCTTGCACCAGAAATACTGGACTCACACAGTCTGCACAGGGATACTCCCACATAAAAACAGCCCTTCAAGACCACAGTGGGTAACTGTTTCTCCTAAATTCAGAGAGTAAGAGAAATAAGTAAAATGAAAAAGCACAGGAACTACTCCCAATTAAAAGAACAAGAAAAATCCTCTGAAAGGCAAACAGTGAAACAGACCTCTCCAGTCTACCAGAGCCTGAGTTCAAAAAGGAGGTAGTGGGCTTCCCTGGTGGCGCAGTGGTTGAGAGTCCACCTGCCAATGCAGGGGATACGGGTTCGTGCCCCGGTCTGGGAAGATCCCACATGCTGCGGAGCGGCTGGGCCCATGAGCTACGGCCCCTGAGCCTGTTAGTCCGGAGCCTGTGCTCCGCTACGGGAGAGGCTGCAACAGTGAGAGGCCCGCGTACCGCAAGGAGAAAAAAAAAAAAGGAGGTAGTAAAAATGCTAAAGGAATTAAGACTATGGGTAGAAATGCAGATCACTGTAAAAAGGAACTCGAAACTATAAAGAGGAGCCAATCAAAATTAGACAACTCAACTGCTGAGAAAAAAACTGAACTAAATGCAATCAACAGCAGACTAAATAAGGCAGAAAAATGAATATGTGACCTGGAAGACTGAATAATGGAAATCACCCAATCAGAACAGCAGACAGAAAGACGAATGAAAAAAAAAAAATGAAGGCAACAAACGAGAGCTATGGGATAATATAAAACATGCCAACATACACGTAATAGAGATTCCAGAAGGAGAAGACAGAGAAAGGGGGATCGAAAATGTATTTGAAGAAATAATGGCTGAAAACTTCCTAAACCTAAAGAAGGAAACAGATATCCAGGTACAAGGAAGCACACAGGGTTCCTGACAAGGTGAACACAAAGAGACCCACACCAAGACATATCATAATTAAAATGACAAAAGTTAAAGATAAAGAGAGGATTCTAAAGGCAGCAAGATACATAGCACAGGGAGATCAGCTCGGTGCTTTGTGATCGCCTAGAGGGGCAGGATAGGGAGGGTGGGAGGGAGGCACAAGAGGGAGAGGATATGGGGATATAGGTATACATATAGCTGATTCACTTTGTTATACAGCAGAAACTAACAGAACATTGTAAAGCAATTATACCCAATAAAGATGTTAAAAAAATAATAATAAAGGCAGCAAGAGAAAAAAAACAAAGTCATTTATAATGGAATCCCCATAAGACTATCAGCTTATGTCTCTGCAGAAACTTTGCAGGCCAGAAGGAAGTGGCATGCTATATTCAAAATCCTGAAAGGGAAAAACCTGCAACCTAGGATACTCTACCTAGCAAGATTATCACTTAGAATGGAAGGAGAGAAAGAATTTCTCAGACAAGCAAAAACTAAAAGAATTCAGCAATATTAAACCAACCCTAAGAGAATACTGAAAGGTCTTCTTTAAATAGAAAAGTAGCAAGAATCTATAGGAAAGGCAAATATTTCTAAGGATTAAAGAACACTAAAGCCAGTATGTAGATAAAAAGACAATTTAAAAAATTGTAAAAGCAATTTTAACTACAATAAACAGTAAAAGTATAAGCATAAAAATGTAAAATAGGACATCAAAATCACAAAATGAGGAGGGAGGAAAGTATAAAAATATAGATCTTTTAGAATGTGTTTGAGTCTGTACGACTATCAGTTTAAAGCAAGTAGATATAGTTATGGGTCAACATGCTTGAACTCCATGGTTACCACAAGTCAAAAACATACAAGAGATTCACAAAAACCAAAAAGAAAGGAACTCAAGCATACTACAAAAGAAAATCACCAAATCACAAAAGGAAAAACAAAAAAGAAGAAATGAACACCCTGATACCAAAGCCAGACAAAGTCACTATAAAAAAAGAAAATTATAGGCCAGCATCTTTGATGAATACAGATGCAAATATCCTCAACAAAATATCAGCAAACTGAATCCAACAATAAAGGATCATACATCATGATCAAGTTGGATTCATACCAGGGTCACAAGGATGGTTCAACATACACAAATCAAGGTGATACACCACATTAACAAAAGGAAAGACAAAAATCACATGATCATCTCAACAGACACAGGAAAAGCATTTGGCAAATTTCAACACCCAATCATGATAAAATCTCTCATTCAAGTAGTTGTCAGAGGGAACATCTCAACATAACAAAGGCCATTTATGACAAACCCACAGCCAATCCTAATACTCAAGGGTGGAAAGATGAAAGCCTTCCCACTAAATTCAGGAACAAGACAAGGATGCCTACTCTTGCCATTTCCATTCAACATAGTATTTGAAATCTTAGCCACAGCAATCAGACAAGAAAAAGAAATTAAAGGTATCCAAATTCTAAGGGAAGGGATAAAACTTACTATTTGCAGATGACATGACACTCTATATTGGGAAACCTAAAGTCTCCACAAAAACTATTAGAACTAATTATGCAGCAAGGTAGTAGGATATAAGATTAATATACAGAAATCTGTTATGTTTCATTACACTAACAGTGGAACATCAGAAGATAGCCTCTTCAGCAAGTGGTGTTGGAAAAGCTGGATAGACACATGTAAATCAATGAAGCTAGAATGTTCCCTCATGCCATACACAAAAATCAATTCAAAATGGCTTAAAGACTTAAGACATGGCACCATAAAACTCCTGGAAGAGAACACAGGCAAAATGTTCTCTGACATTAATTGCAGAAATACTTTTTTAGATCAGTTTTCCAAGGCAAAAGACACAAAAGCAAAAATAAACGAGAGTGACTTTATTAAACTTAAAAGGTTTTGCACAGCCATGGAAACCATAAACAAAAAGACAACCCACAGAATGTGAGAAAATATCTGTAAACAATAACAACAAGGGCTTAATTTCCAAAATATACAAACAGCTCATACAGCTCAATATCAAAAAAACAATCCAATCAAATGAGCAGAAGACCTAAAAAGACACTTCTCCAAAGACAACATACAGATGGCCAACAGGCACATGAAAAGATGTTCCACATAGCTAATTATTAGAGAAATGCACATCTAAACTACAATAAGGTATCATCTCACACCAGTTAGAATGGCCATCATCAAAAAGTCTACAAATAATAAATGCTGGAGAGCGTGTGGAAAAAAGGAAACCCTTCCACACTGTTGGTGGGAAAATAAATTGGTGTAGTCATTATGGAGAACAGTGTGGAGGTTTCTTAAAAAATTAAAAATAGAGTTACCACATGATCCAGCAATCCCACTCCTGGGCATATATCCGGAAAAGATGAAAACTTTAATTTGAAAAGATACATGCACTCCAATGTTCATAGCAGCACTATTTACAATAGCCAAGACATGGAGGCAACCTAATTGTCCATCAACAGATGAATACATAAAGTTGTGGTATATATATACACCATGGAATATTACTCAGCTATAGAAAGAATGAAATATTGTCATTTGCAGCAACATGGATGGACCTAAAGATTAACATACTAAGAAGTCAGACAAACACAAATATTATGTGATAACATTTAAAAATGGAATCTAAAAAATGATACAAGTGAACTTATTTACAGAAGAGAAACAGACTCAGACATAGAGAACAAACTTACGGTTACCAAAGGGGAGAGGGAGCATGGGGGGGGGGGCAAATTAGGAGTATGGGATTAACAGATACAAACTACTATACTTAATATACATAAGGAACAGGGATTTACTGTATAGCATAGGCAATTATATTCAATATCTTGTAATAACCTATAATGGAATATAATCTGCAAAAAGAAAACTGAATCACTACGCTATACATCTGAATCTAATGCAATATTGTAAATTAACTATACTTTAATAAAGTAATAACATAAAAAACTGGGGAGGGCTTCCCTGGTGGCGCAGTGGCTGAGAGTCCGCCTGCCAATGCAGGGGACACGGGTTCGTGCCCCGGTCCGGGAAGATCCCACATGCCACGGAGCGGCTGGGCCCGTGAGCCATGGCCGCTGAGCCTGCGCGTCCGGAGCCTGTGCTCCGCAACGGGAGAGGCCACAGCAGTGAGAGGCCCGCGTACCGAAAAAAAAAAAAAAAAGGGGGGGGGGGGCGGAAATAGAGACCTCTCAAAGAGATTCCATGCCTAAGAAAGAGTAATACCATTTTTTGACAGCAGAATTAGGAGGGAAAGGAATATGTTCTCTTCAAATTGCAATTTAAAGATTAACAATAACAACTGTGGGGATATTCTTACACAGAGACGTGGACCATCCTATCAGCTTGGATAGGGTTGCATCACTGGGAAAGCACTCTGTCGGAAATTAGGGTACCTGGATTTAAACCACACAGTTACGCCACTGGGTATTTTCCCTGGGAATGTCAGCCTCTTTGGTTGAGTGTGAGCTTAGGAGGGGGGCAAATGCACCCTAAAGAAGGATGACCCATGCTCTCTGTCCAGCCACAAGAGCTAAGTCAAGCTTATGTATCACCAGGAGGACAATACTGCAGCCAGATGCCCCTCACATTCAGCCTGCTGACCTCATACAGGTTTTCATCTACAACAACGCTGGGTCCTCATCTGTTGAGCTACAATAACACTACCTACTTTGAAGTGTTATGAGAGTTTAATAAGATAACGTAGAAGATATGTAAAAGCATCTATTATACAACCAGAAGACAGTCAATGCTGAAAAACACTAAGAATTTCTCTGTGGTAACCAATTCTTTAAAAGGACACTGTGACAGAGCTTACAGTTGCCTACTGATGGGTAATTTCTCCCTTTTCTCTTGACAGAACTCTGATTTTGTTGGAGAGGGTGGGGAGCAAATTGCCCAGTTAAAATATACCCCATCTTCTCTGTAGCAGCATATCTTTGTAGACATGGATGATCACATATCTAAGTTTGGCCAATGAGATATAAACAGAAGTTGTTAACAGGACCACCAGAAAGACTCCTTAAAAGGGAGGCCAACTCAGTCTTTTTCCAATACCCCTGTTTTCTGCTTAGATCACAGCTGCAATGCCTGATGGCCATCCTGTGACTACGCAGCAACCCAGAAGCTAGAAGCTAAGCTCTAAGGACAATAAAATAGAAAAAAAAAAAAAGAGAGACTTGCATCATGATGACATCACAGAATCCACGTGGAATACCTATCTATGGGCTTCTTTTACATGAGATGAAAAAAAAATCAGTTTCAAATAATGCTCTGTTAGAATGTCAACAAGTATTTACTAAATGTATCGTTAAGTCAAGAAAATCAGAAACTTTCTATAACTCAATTTTTCCAAATCTAGCTCATTAATGTTAAAAGCCCAAAGAATTTTCTGGATTTCTTATTAGTTATCCTTACTAGTTATGCTTTAGAGCATATATTATCAGTGTGTATTGCAGATCCAAACAATGTTTCTTAACCTGAAATCCAAGGATCATGAGTCCTTAAAACTACATAAAACGTACCACAACGATCATTGCAGCTCTATTTACAATAGCCAGGATGTGGAAGCAACCTAAGTGTCCATCGACAGATGAATGGATAAAGAAGATGATGCCCATATATACAATGGAATATTACTCAGCCATAAAAAGGAACAAAATTGAGTTATTTCTAGTGAGGTGGATGGACCTAGAGTCAGAGTGAAGTAAGAAAGAGAAAAACAAATACCGTATGCTAACACATATATATGGAACCTAAAAAAAAAAAAAAAGGTTCTGAAGAACCTAGGGGCAGGACAGGAATAAAGACGCAGATGTAGAGAATGGATTTGAGGACACAGGGAGGGGGGAAGGGTAAGCTGGGACGAAGTGAGAGAGTAACATGGACATATATACACTACCAAACGTAAAATAGATAGCTAGTGGGAAGCAGCCGCATAGCACAGGGAGATCAGCTTGGTGCTTTGTGACCACCTAGAGGGGTAGGATAGGGAGGGTGGGAGGGAGACGCAAGAGGGAAGAGATATGGGGATATATGTATAGCTGATTCACTCTGAGAAAACATATTCTCAGAGGTCTATGATCTGAAAAGTTAAGATCTAAGGATCTTTAGACATGCATCGAAAAGTTAGGTTTAATTAAGATGTAAATTCTCTATCCAAATAAACATATACTTAAAATATCTCGGATCACTGACTATCTCACAAATAAGTTCAACTAATTTCCACCACTTAGATTAGAAAACATTTATTAAAGAGTCCTTATGTTACCTGGTATTACTGAAATGTTAAAGAAAGTATTAAAAACAAATCCAATAAAAATCTTGTGAATCTTATCACCTTTCTTTTTGAAACCATACAGATTAAGAAGATGAAAGTAAATCAACAGAAGACAGAAAAGCTCTGAACTCCAATTTGTGTATTATGGCTGCTAAAGGTAAAGACACGGGGCAGGACACTTACGGCAGACGTCACACCAGCACTATGAGGGGTCTGGAGAGAGTCACTAGGGACCCAGCAGTGGATGTTCTTTAAAATCTCCTACAAATATTTATTATTTTAAAGATAGAGCACACTTTTGTTTGTTTGTTTTTTGCTGTACGCGGGCCTCTCACTGTTGTGGTCTCTCCCATTGCGGAGCACAGGCTCCGGACGCGCAGGCTCAGCGGCCACGGCTCACGGACCCAGCCGCTCCGCGGCACGTGGGATCTTCCCGGACCAGGGCACGAACCCGTGTCCCCTGCATTGGCAGGCGGACTCTCAACCACTGCGCCACCAGGCAAGCCTGAGATAGAGCACACTTTGACAAGGAGCTGAACAGGGCTCAACTGCTTAGAGGAAGAAGAGAAAGAAGGTACAAAAAGTACCTACAAGGGACCCCAAGAGGCAGATATCAGGAAGCACCAGAAGAATCCACCACCTAATAGTGAGTTCATGACCTGGGAGGGCAAGTTTTGAAGAAAAGGCAGTAGAGCGTTCCTGACCCGGGCGAGCTTCTGAGAGAAGAAGGAGAGATGGGCAAACAGAAGGGCCACACTTAAGAGAACAGTCCTTTGGTAGCAACAGAGCAGGGAGTTCCAGGGCTGTAAAACTTGAAAAGCTACCTTGGCCTCTCATCACTATACCTCACAGGAACGTCTCTTGATACTGATACCACAAAAAGCCATCTCATTGAAATGTGAGTAAGAAAAAAGGAACACAGCCAGCAACTAGACAGAGACAGTATTTCTTTTTAAGTATAAAAGAGCACCACGACTTTCTTGAAATAACTCATTAGAAAAATGCTGCCAGGAAACAAATGAAAACTGTAACTTAGCCTAACAAAAATAACTAAGGAAAGTTAAGAAGGAAGTGATACCAAAAACACATGCCACAATGACAAAGATAAACCGTGTTTCATTAAAATGAAAAACTTCTGCGCGTCAACAGAGATTATCAACAGAGTGAAAAGACAAGCCATAGAACAGGAGAAAGGATTTGCAAGTCATATACCTGACATAGGTTTAAGATCCAGACTATGTTTAAGAACTCCTACAACTCAATAACTACGACAACAAAACCCATTTCAAAAATGAAGAGACGCTTCTCCAAAGAAGATATACGAATGGCTAATAAGCACACAAAAAGATGCTCAATTTCACTAGTCATTAAGGATATGCAAATCAGAACCACAATTAGATACACTTCACACCCATTAAGATCGTTCTTATAAAAAAAAATCAGCAAGTGCTGGATAGGATGTGGAAAAATTGGAACCCTTATGCATTGCTGGTGATGATGTAAAATGATACAGCACTTTGGCAAACAGGTGGTTCCTCAAAAAGTTTAAAAATAGAATTACCATATGATCCATCAATTACACTTCTGAGTATGTACCCTAAAATCAGGAACTCAAAGAGGTATCTGTACACCAATGTTCATAGCAGCTTTATTCACAGTAGTCAAAAAGGAGAAACAACCCAGGTGCCCATCAACAGATGAATAAACAAAATGTGGTATATATATATATATACACAACATAATACTATTCATTCTCATAAAGGAATGAAATTCTCATACCATGAAATAACATAGATGAACCTTGAAAATATTATGCAAAGTAAAATAAGCCAGATACACAAAAAAACCCAAAATTGTATGATTCTATTTATATGAGACACCTAGAACAGGCAAACTCATAGAGACAGAAGGCAGAACAATGGTTCCAGGGGCTGGAGGGAGGGGGGTAATGGGGAGTTATTTTTTAATGGGTACAGAGTTGGAGATGAGGAAAAAGTTCTGGAAATGGATAATGGTAATGGTCACACAACACTGTGAATGTACGAATGTCACTAAATTGTAAGCCTAAAAATAGTTAAAATGGTAAATTTTATGTTACATGTATTTTACCACAACTTTTTAAGAAGTTAATGAATCGATCACAATGATGAAAGGATACCACAAAGCAGAAATACAGAAATACAGGGGAGAGATAACCAGTCAAAAGGAGAAAGTGAAATGGAGACCGGCAGAAATCAGCAATGGAAGGAAAGGAAAAGACAGAACATTTTCAGAAGTGAAGACTCAATTCTGATGAGCACAAAGGAGAACAGAAACCACAGACAGCCCAGTAAGGGACATGGAAGACATAAATGAGAAAGTAGACACAATCAAACATTTTTCAAAATCACAAGGAGGTGATAGCTACAGAAAGCAGTTAAGTGAGCTCCAATATATGTGTTATTGAAGTCCCCAAAGAAGAAAACCAAATAATATCTTGGAGTAGAATATTCAGTGAAGTAGAATATGTAAAGATGTAATTCACAAAAACTTTCTTTAAATAGAAGCCTTGAATCTACAAATTGAAATGGCACAACATACCCAGAACAGTCTACACAAAGATACATTCTAAGGGAATTATTAGACTACCAATAAAGAAATAATCCTTTGGGCAGCCAGGCAAAAAGTATGTCATAATGAGGAAAGAAAGCATGAGTGGCCTCAAATTTACTGACTGCAGTGTTTAACATAGGAAGACAATGGAATAAGGCTCACAAGATAGTTAAGAACACATGAGCCGAAGTTAATAACCAATCAAGCTGTCCTCCAACTGTAAAAGCTACAGCTTGAATAATAGGCTAAGAGAATACTGTACGCATGAACCTTCCTTGAGAAAACTACCAGCGCACAAATTTTAACCAATTAATAGATGACTGAGGAGACTCTGATGAAAGGACTGGCAAAGAAATTTTAAAAGGAAATTCAAATTTTTAATTTAAGAAAATTAAGTAAAAATAAAGTAAAAATTTTAAAGTGTAACCATGTTATGCGAGGATGGAATGAAGAACCTGGCACAATTACACTCAAAAGAGAAGACTCGGGTTAAAATATTTCCAGATTTTAGAAAAGCTGCCATGTGATTCAGAGGACAAAACCAGAAAGTGAATGGTATTTATCTAGAGACAGATTTTAAGACGTATAAAGAGATAATGGTCACTTCTAAAGATGGAATAGATTTTCTCAGAAGGTGGTGAAGTTCCTAGTAATCAAAGATAGGCAAAAACAATAATGTGATACCACTTGTCATCCCTTCTACTCATGGAAATTTTCCTTAAAAGAAAATGTTGGTAAGAAGAAAAGAGGTGCAATGTAAAGTGGTTCATATCTGGAGGGCAATTTGGCAACGCCCAAGAAACGCTGTACTCATCCTCTCTCTAGGCCGTCCTGCCTCTAGCCAGGTCTCCAAACAGGGGAGAAGGGGAGGTAACAGTGTGCTTGACTCGTGTCTTATGCAAATGGGAACTCAAGATAGTCACAATATACTGTTAATTGGGAAAAAAAAAGAAGGCTATGAAATTAAGGTCAAATATAATCTCTTTTTATAACTTTATATGCTCATAGAAAGAACTATAGAATATAAGCAAATATATATAGTACATGTTTCTGGGTTATGGAATCTTAGATGATTCTTATTTTCTCCTCTTTACTTATTTGTATTTCATAATTTTATATGTTAGACATATATCACTATTATACCAAGAAAAATTAAAAGGTTATTATAAAAAGCTACATTCTCTATATAAAAGAACTCAGGACCTACTGCTGACTTCCAGTGACAGTAGAATAAAAGGTCTGCAAATCCTCTCCTCAAGAAACAATACAGAGACTGGACAAAATTGTCAAAACGACCGTTTCAGAGCTTTGGAAACTGACTGAAGGCAAAAAACATTGAGAAACACTTATTGATGAAAAACTCATGAAGTTTAGTTGAGAATCGTGTGAGCTTGTGACACGCTGCCTGGGCCTGCTTCCAATCCCTCCGCCCTCCAGGCTGGGCTGGTAGAGCCCTGAAAACCAGCAGCTTGGGTTTGGGCTGAACTGATTTAGAAGACAGGACAAAACCCCACACCCAGCGGGTTCATGTATCTGAAAATGAACGTACATCCAGAATATATATAAAAAAAAAAAAACCCTACAACTCAATAAGAACAAACAACTCAATAAAGAAATGGGCAAAAGATATGAACATTTTAACCAAAGATGATATACAAATGGATAACATGCATATGAAAATAAGCCCAACATCATTAGTCTTTCAGAAACTGAGATAGCACTACAAATTCAGATGGGCTACAGTAAAAAAAAAAAAAAAAAAAATGGTCTGACAAGACCATCGGCTGGCAAGGATATGGAGAACCTGGAACTCTCATATATCCATGATGGGGATGTAAAGTGGTGCAATCATTTTGGACAACAGTTTGGCAGTTTTTAAAAATGTTAAACATAGATTTACCCTATGATCCAGCAATTCCACTCCTAGGTACCTACCTAAGAGAAATGAAGATACAAGTTCACACAGAGACTTGGATATGAATGTTCATAGCAGCATTATTCACAATAGTCAAAACTGAAAACCAACCAAATGTCCATCAACTAGTGAATGGATAAAATGTGATACAGCATATAAAAGAATGGTATTCTATTATAATAAAAAGCAATGAAAACTGATACATATTTTTGATGAACCTCAAAAATATTATGCTAGTAAAGAAGCTAGTCGCCACAGAACATATATTGTATGAGTCCATTTATAGCAAAAGTCCAAAAAAAAGGCAAATGTATAGAAATATAAAGGAAATTTGTGGCTGTCTATGGTTGGGGGTGGTGGTGCAAGTGGGAACTAACTGTAAAGGGGCACAAGGGATCTTACTGAAGTGACAGAATGTTCTAGAACTACACTGTAGTGCTGTTTGCGCAACTGGTAAATTTACTAAAAATTATATTGTACATTTTCAATGCGTATTTTATGGTATGTAAATTACATCTCAAAGACCGGTTTAAAAAAACAGAAAGTCAAGTGGTGCTTGGTAATTTCCTGCCAGACCGTCAGTAGAAAGAATACACTGAATAATAATTTGCTTTTAGAAACATTCCACATTCTTCATTATAACTGCACACTTTGTCCATCTTCAATAATTCTAGATGAAACAGGTAAATTCTGGGGTGGCTCCCTATTAAGTGACTGCTGCTATACCAATGTATAAAAACCTGAAAGCACAGAAACGTCCGTGTGCTTAGAATCCCTTGGTTATTTTGGGAAAAGGGGTACAAGCTCTTAAAGCCACTAGTCTTGAACCTTCTGTTCATCATTGCCGGCAGTCTTAATAGAGTCAAGGAGGATTTAAATGGAAGAGAGGCTGTCATCAAATTTGAAAAATACTCTTGGAAAGGCCATTGGTTCTCAACAAGTTTAGCAAAATGTGAAGTCAGAAACAGAAGGACGTTTTTTCAAAAGAAAGACTCATTTAAGGTCAATGACCTAATACAGTAAGAACTAGAGTGTTAAAACAAAAGATTCTAAAAGGCATAGCTTCAGAAAAGCCAAATGTGCTTAAAACTAATGCTGCATGTAAGTACTTGCAGGCTGACGTGATTTACTTACAGTGTAAACCACAGAAATAAACATTTCTACGAGACGATTTAGTTACATTTTGACTAAAACTAGTTTCTTCAGTATTAAAAGAATGGCTGGAAATTAAGACCAAAAGTAAATTAATTGCTAAGACGATTTTATATCAAAATTCTCTTTGAACTGTTTTACTTCCAGCATACCTTTTCTACTCTCTACACTTTTCCTAGAATGAACACTATTTGACTGAGTTCCACTGTATAATTTTAAGTGACATACATTTTTCATACAGTGAAATGGAGTAAAAATTTAGCAAGCCTGTAGTAATACTCTCTAATTCCTTCATTTAGAAAATCTGTTTTTACAGCTAATGAGACTAATTCAAACGTTACTTACCCTCACCCCATCCCTAGGGACCTAGTTTTGTATTCTTAAAATCATGGAATCTTGCCTTCAGCTTAGGCTAATCATCCCATCGTTCTTACAAAGGAGGCCCTAATGAAGGGAGGATGGGGGGAGGGGAGTGTTTATGCTAAACTCCCAACAGCCTAACAAATGAAAACGTATAATTGGCTGAGAACTACAAATTCTGGGACAGACGCAATGGCTCACAGAATCCTTGAACACTTCTAGGGTATCTCACCTCATTAACTCTAATTCCATCGTGGAACGGCTATGACTAGTCGACCCATGACCACTCAGCTTTCCTTTTCTTACTTTTAGTGATGGGGCACTGACCCCTCATAAGGCAACCAGCTCAATTTTTAGACAATCTTTAGATGCTTCTTTCTACTGGTTTGACACTGCATCACTACCTTCTACCCAGCTCTAGGTCTGCTTTATGAAATTTACAGGGAAAGTACACTTCCTTTCACATATTAGACAATTTCTCAAGTAATTTATATATTTCAATATATATCTGTAAGAGTACTGTACACATTCAAATTTAATAATCATTGCCTTTATGATTATAAACCAATCTGTTTCTTCCAGAGCTACCATTCCCTACTCTCTGAGCAGCTTTTATTTTTAATAATTTAAATGTAATAAAAGTAACACATGCACTTGATCAAAACCCAAACAACATACAGGAGTTTAACCTGAAAAGTCTTCTTATCCCAGCTCCAACAGTTCTTATATTTTCTTGCAGAAATTTTGTATGCATCATTAAGCATATATATGCATACTCTTCTGAAAAAGGCAAATGTAACTATTTGTATACTTACACTTGCTTTTGCTACTTAATCTATTTCGGAGGTCTTTCCATAGTAGCACATCTACCTGTTAATATTACATTATAAAGACACTATAATCGACTTAACCAATCTTATTTACTAATGTTTAGGTTTATAGTTCTTGATATTACAAATATTTCCGCAATAAGCATTCTTGCAAACATTTCTATGTTAATTGTACACACACCTGTAAGATAAGTTCCTAGAGGTGAGATTGTTAGATCAACAGGTTTATAAACCGTACTTTTTTTACGCTAATTCCAAGAGTTAAATGAGTAGTCTCGACGCTAGACTTATATATGAAAGCAAAATAAATTTTCATTTTACTTGTTACTATATAAATTTGGATACATATTACCACGTTGCCCTACAAAAACGCTTCGTGGTTTACAGCTTGATCGATAGCATGTGAGAGTGCCTGTTTCCCATTCTATCATCCCCGAGCATGAAAAAATTTTAAATTTTGCCAAAATTTAACTGTGGATGAGACTGAGCAATTTTGTGTATTAGCACTTACGTTTCTTATTTGTGTCTGAAACTTCTATTCATAAGCTTTGCCTAATTTTAATTGGGTAGTTTTTCTTACTGATTTATAGGAATTTTTTTGTATATTAAAAAAAATTAATCTTGTTTAGTCATGTGTGTTGTAAATATCTGTCCTAGTTTTCTGTTGGCATTTTAATCTGTTTATGATACTTGTGGTTGTGCAGACATTTTGGTTGTCAGAAAACTTTACCCATCCTTTTCTTTAGGGCCTGCGGCTTGGGTCTCCTTTGAAACACATTCCTTGATCCAAAATTAATTTTTAAATTCACACATGTTCTTCTAGTATTTGTATGATTTTACTTTGATATTTATATCTTTGATCCATCTCTAATTTTAAAGAGTTAGGAAGAAATCCAGCAATTATTTTCCTTCAAGTAGCTAGCCATTATTAAACTGTTTTAATTCCTGTCATTTTACTATCTGATATGCTCAATTCTCCAAACTTAGTCTTAAAGGAGTAGCTATAATAATTTAGAGCTGTCATAAAATAATACCATATAGATTATTTTCCCATAAACCACTCATTTTGGATGATAAATTTTTTAAAATCTCCAAACTTCCTGTTATTTATATAATTATATAACATATAAACTTAATTACGCTATGGCTTGCTGCAGTACCTCTTCATAAACCATTGCTAATTCGTGGTTACAGAGAACAGCTCAAATATGCTCTCTTATGGTCTCTGTTTCACAAACTACTGGACGCAAGCTTCTTCTATGTCTTTGAAATTTAGTTTCCCTAAGTCAGCTTTAAGATATGGATCAGAATTAATCTAACTTATCATTTTAGCATGGTCTTCCCTACTCAGTTGCCTCATTCTTTCACTTTATATGCTACTTCATGCTGGTTTGCACTTTCCAGCACTGTCACTAAAACTTCCTCAAAATCTGTACAGGAATTAAAATTAAATCCATCCACACAACCAACCATGCTTCAAAAAAAATGAACCGTAGAATAAGTAACCTAGATACAAGTGACTTTACCCCCAACTCAGCTTCTAAACACTCATCTATTACTGTGTTATGGACGATTTGTTTGATTTTTGAATTCTCTATGGCAAAGATGAAAATTCTTCTTGCAACACAATTCAAATGTGAAGAAGATAGACATGACTTTGACTATTAATCTAGTCTTCTAATATCTCATCATTGGTTTACTGTAAAAGCAAGCAAGGCAAAATGAAATGTTTAATCCTGCTTAAAATTTGGTCTAAATCCAATAATATAAGCATTCCATTCAGATTATAGAGTTCCTTTTTTTATTTAAAACAGATATAGTATTAAGGAAACCACCTTAAGGCAAGTAGCGAGCCATATGACAAAGGTAGTGTTTTATGATGCTTTATAATTTACAATGTATTTTCACATTAGTGTTTGATTTGATTCTCACAACAATTTCAAACAGTTTAGGCTGCTATTGTCCCCATTTGATAGATGAGGAAGTGAGAGGTTAAACGTCTTGACCAAGGTCACAGAGCCAGGAACTGGCTGACCCAAGACTCAAAGCCATGCCTCCTGCCTTCAAATCCTGCCTCATTCTAATGCATGACAAGCTTCCCCAAACCACAGAACAGTAAGCCACTGCGCGATGCGGTATATCGGTTAAGATGTTTTGGACTGCAAGTAATTGAAATTTCAGCTCAAACTAGCTAAAATAATAAAGGCCATTTATTAACACTTTATAATAATACAAAGGAGTTCAGGGGAATGAAAGACTAAGTTGGTAGATGCAATGGCTCGTCAATGTCACCACTACTTTGCCATTTATTGATCAATTAACTAAAGGCAGATCTTTAGGCTGCTTTCCCTCTCCATCCATAGATTAGATGCCTGCCAGCAGCATCTGGGGTATTTAATTCCTTGTTTCCATTCAGTAGGGGAGTGGGAGACAGACTGCTACCGTAATCATGGAACATATGTCCTTCTCTTTGTTTGATTTGAGCAAGTTAGGTTATGGCCAGAGACAGTGTTTGTTTACACATTTCCCCACTACCTTGGCATTTAGGTGGGAACACGTGACTAGACAGTGTTTGTTTACACATTTCCCCACTACCTTGGCATTTAGGTGGGAACACAATGAACCATGAGAAGAGAAGTGAGTCACTTCCAGAATGAGGCAGATAATAGCATGTGTGCCTCCTCCATTTCTTTCTTTCCCTGATGTAACCTAGGGGATACACGGTAATATGTTAAACTAGCAAGTAGATCACAGAATGGAGGAAGCCTGGATACCACAGCCACCAGATGGAAGAGAGATTCTGATAACCTGCATCAGACTCTGAGTAATCTACAAATTAATTTTTGTCTCCTTGAGCTACTGAGATTTCAGGATCTGTCTGTTGGGACATCCAGCGTTAATTACCTTGATCCATGCAGATTACATGCCCACCTGAGGGAAAGCTATGCACTGACCAAACTAAACATCATCTGAGATGGAATGGGTGTGCAGAGTCTTTTGACTATATGCAATTTTATAGTAATAATTCCTGTGCTATTCGGTTGGAAACTCAAATGATTAAAAGTACAAAATATTTATAATTATCCTGCTAATTTTTGCTAAATGGAAAATTGTGCCATTTTCACGAAAAGCACCATCACAAAGATAGAATGCCTTTGCAGACATACCTTTAGATTCTTGAAGGTCTTCAAAAATCCTTTTAGAAATAAAATACAAGCAGGTGAAACTGCAAAACCTAGGGAATGACTGAGCTGTTCTGTGCAAACATTTATTGAACAACTACTATTGCCTAGCCCTGAGCAAGAAGCAAGTAATGCAAATAAGATATGACCCCTTCTGTCAAAACTATTGCCTACTAGAAGGCAGACAGACAAATTACGGCAAGAAGTTGAACAGATGGTCAAATACTCCCTAAAATCTACTATCAAGACAGCACACTGCTCAATAACGTCTAGGATCAGAGTGTAGTAACTAACATAACCAGGATTTAAGCTCAGGTACTCCAAGCTCCAAACAAGGCCCATGTTTCTCTAAAACCCCAATAAAAAATGGATTTAAAAAAATTAAGAAATTCATCATGACATTTAAGAAACCTAAATATAGCCTTTGTGGGAGGAAGCTGGTACCAAAAATCTAGAAACTACAAAAAGGATAATTGTGATGGCCTTGAAACTTGACCTTACATGTTGTTTGTTGTATTAAAGGAAGTTTGGTTCAGTTAAATTGATAACAAGAGAAACAATAAGGAGAACAGATACAACGAAGTATTGACAACATGTAAGGATATAGGATAGCTTGGTAGATATATTCAACATAGATAATTAAGAAGAGATGCACGATAATTAAGAAGAGATGGAAGAACCAAGTTAAGCACCCAACATTTAGGAAACACCAAATATTCATGTCTTTAGTGGGTCGCCCATTGATTGTACCCATTCTGGCCCCATGTGCTCTCTGCCTGAGATATGCACATAAAAATCCATAGCTGGTCAGTAGTGTCTTAGCAAGCTACAATTATACCTAGGCACACTTGCCCCTGATGATAGAGCAAGCTGTGTTGGCTCCAGATGCACTCCATCAGCTGAGCCAGCTCACGCTCAATACTGGTCTTCAGAAATGCGCCACAGGGCTTCCCTGGTGGCACAGTGGTTGAGAATCCGCTTGCCAATGCAGGGGACACGGGTTCGAGCCCTGGTCCGGGAAGATCCCACATGCCGCGGAGCAACTGGGCCCGTGAGCCACAACTACTGAGCCTGCGCGTCTGGAGCCTGTGCTCCACAACAAGAGAGGCCGCGATAGTGAGAGGCCCACGCACCGCGATAAAGAGTGGCCCCCGCTCGCCACAACTAGAGAAAGCCCTCGCACTGAAACGAACACAGCCAAAAATAAATATAAAAAAATAAATTAAAAAAAAAAGCAGGAGAGTACCTCTCTGATTCATTGTGTTTTAAAGAGCTCACCTAACAAGTTCACACCCAAAAAAAAAAAAATGAAATGCACCATGATCAGGGAAGGTTGATGGCAAGAAAGATAGGAAGGATGAATATTACGTAACACAGGATTCAGGGAGTGTGGTCCTTCAGTCCCACTTAAACCCCTTCTAAGTAGGTAAACCTACCCCTATTTTTCCCCCCTTGCTTCATGCTGTGTTTTAGGCTGATTCAATAAATCTGCGACTAGAGTATCTTGATTTGGTGTGTGAGCCTTTCTGTACTGTGACCTGCCTACACCATGAGATGTGTGTAAGGTAGCTGATGATACCAGAGGGTAAGGCCAGGAGGTGCCCAAGTTAGGGACAAAGGCTACAAAGCCTGGGATACCCCTGGAATTGTTGCCAGCACCAGCAAGAGTTGGGGCTAAGTCAGGACAGGGGGCCCGCTGGGTCCCGACAATACCAGGAGATCTGATCCACAAATTTACCAGTCACAGACTTGCTACCTGAACTCACTCACACAGCAGGACGTTCAGAGTATGCTATAAGAACATACACATAAGCGCTCTAGGCTCCCCTTCCTTCGTCCACCAGAATATGCAAACGCCCCATTCTCAGCCCACCTCTCCTCAAAATGACCACACACCACCTTGGACAGAACAGCTGGAGGGGCAGGGTATCAGAAAGACTCAGGATTCACCTGAGAAAGCTTGAGTCATCCACGAGAAGAGACTAAGATAACATCGGTTGGCAAGTTTAAGTTTTCTGTTCTGCCTGGGGGTGATGTACTGAGGAAAAATAGGTATGTTACAGTAAAGAACCTACCTCTTTGTAACGTAAGTAAATTTGTGAGTCCCCTGCAGTTGTACTCACAGCACTAGCAATTTGGGAAAGAGAAAAAAACAAAGGGAATGAGGAAGAGAAAGTTGGTTAGTCAATGGAAGTAGGAAATGAAAATCTTTAAACCTGTCTGTCCCACTTCAAGAATCCATAAACACACACAGCCATACACACACTCTAAAAATATCTGGTACTCGATTATTTTGTCTGGAGAATGACTATCTTCAGTAGCAGGATACTCAGCAAGTTACTACACATATGTCTAAGTAGAAAAGTCCCAAACTCAAAAAAGCATAGGAGCCCATATGCATTCATTTATGTGTGAATTAGTTCTCACTTTTCTGCCACAAACATAAAGTGTTTTGTTCTTCAATAGCTCTTTTTCCAGAAATACTATGCTACGCTTCCTAAAAATGTGCTTCCTCCTATAGTAAAACTGGGACACAGCACAATCAAAGGCCAAGCTGGAGTCGAAGGGTAAGAATGATTCAGAAGTACTCATCCATTGGAGTGAATGATCTCTTAAATGGGATGATTTTTATGTCAACATTAAATGAAATTCTGTATGTGCTTTGGATATAAATTAAGGAAAAAGATGGAATTTCATACATGGGCTAGTCTGCTTTTTAGTCAAGGTAGTGATCAATATATGTAGGCCAAGGGCAAGTAGTAGAGATCCAATCAATCAGATGTCTGCAAATCTCAGGACAAGTAGATCAATCTTTACACATTTCCAGCTCTAAAGTATTTCTTTTATAAAGCTGAAAGAATGCACACCTGTGTCTGAAGTAAAATTAAAAACCCAGTATTTCCACATAGAAAAGTCAGATTTTGAAGGAAGCTTTTTGGAGTGATAAAAAGATCACCAGCTGCACACCTGGACGCTACGAGCACCCAAGCATCGGGGCTGAACAGAAAAGAGACGAGAGTCGGGAAGACTTGCACACAAGATGCTGAGATGTTCTGAGCTGAAAACGAGGGAGTCACCCTGCAGTTTTACTAAGATTCAACCTGTGGGGCTAATGCGCCATCTGGTGGCCATTCAGGGCCTATGTGTCAAAAATTACCCAGATATTTCTAGATATTTTAGGATGCCATCATAGCTACAACAAAATACAGCTCATTCTGAAACTTAATAAATAGGATCTGATCTAAATGTGATGAAACACTAGGGAGAATTTAATAATACAGAATAAGATATTTCTCATTTAGTACCTCCAGGGACAAAAAAAAAATGCCCCTTGGAATACAATACCAACTTGAGATTTCTTTATGCATTTTCTGTATATTGAGATAAAAAATTTAATTACAGTATCCTGTAAGTTATATAATTGAAGATATATTCGGTTATTGCAAAAGATTACATGTAAGCACCAACAGAACTGCTTTTGAAATTCATGAATTTCAGCCCTAGAAATATACACATTTCCCCATGGATTTTATATCAGTGTTATTTATTGCTGCCACTGCATTATAACCAGAAGTTTCCAGAAGGATTCACACTCATTTATCCACTTAGCTCTTTCACCATTACTTTTAGCAACCACGCTGAAATAAAAATTCTAGCAATTACTAAATGAAAACAAAAATATGAAATAGAAAAATGCTATATATATTCTCGGAAGCAAATAATGGTTATTTTAGTTCTTTTAATTTGTTCTCAATCTAGGCACAAGGTATTTCCAACAACTACAGTTTAGCTTATATTTAACTCTTTCAGAACAAGAGAGTCTAAAACGCTCAAGAGTGATCTACAGGATATCAAGTTCACTTAACTGAATAAACTCGGCACGCATCTTCCTTCACCTTTTTTTGGAAAAGGAAAGTGGACAAAAATACGGAATGCCACCCCAAATACTGCTTAATGTCCATTTGAATAGATAGGAATTTAAGTTAGCAAATCTCCCACCACCTCCCAAGAAGGAAAAACAGAGTCACACAAACATCTCCTTAGAAGTCCGGGGGAGGGGCGGGCAGAGGCCTCTCCTGGGCCCTGGCAGTGTCCACGGAGACAGAGGCGGCCTGTACTCACACAGATGGTGAGAGCTCCAGCTCCCATCTCGCAGGAAGTACCCAGTAGATCTGATGAAGACTGGAGGAAAACATCAAAATGACAGCAAAACGCTAGAATTCCATTCGGTCGATACGCTCCGATGTGAAACCCAGCTCCAGATCCAGAGGCCCCACGGTGAGCGGAGAGCGGCTCCCAACATTTTCGGAAGTGTGGTTTTGCTTCTGATTTGGCTAAACCCACATGGCTGGGAGGGCTGCCTGGAGTTGAAACCTGATCCAGAGCGTCTAGGACTGGCAAGCAGACCGAGTCATGTGACCTGGGTCTTAAGTCGCTTACATCTTTTCCTTAAACCTGACTTGTTAGAGGCCACACACAGGCTTCTTCAGTTCAGAGAATGCCTATCACCTGGTGGTGCTCGTTAACAGGACTTAACTAAGTGCACAAAGTGAAAACATACCTGCTTCCGGTGGCTACTCATCTCCAAGACAAATGCACGTACTTACACTCAGGTT
Organism: Aethalodelphis obliquidens; assembly: GCF_003676395.1. Taxonomy (NCBI): domain Eukaryota; kingdom Metazoa; phylum Chordata; class Mammalia; order Artiodactyla; family Delphinidae; genus Aethalodelphis; species Aethalodelphis obliquidens. The sequence goes on from NW_020837961.1 coordinate 7,857,844, forward strand.
TAAGTCTGCAGGCATCTCTCCCACTTTTCTGAGGCAGTTTTCACTTCTATTGCCCCCCTAAAAATCAGTTACATTCTATCAGGATTTTCTTCCTTCCGCCTTTATTCTATCAGCACTGTTCTAAATGAAATGCTCTATTTTGTGTAGCTGTTACTGAACGCTTCTAATTATTTTCAAATTATCTTACATACACTGGTGATAAACATAAAACATGTTTCTAGACAGCCACAATTCTACGTGTGTGATTTACTGTCTGGAAAATTAGCCTCCAGCTGCCCTTTCCAGAATTTTCTACTCCATATGCTGTGTCATTAGAAAATCTGATTTAACGATTTCCAAACATTTAAACGGAGAGCTACAATATCCATGTCATTCAAGGCAGAAGGAAACTATCCTATTTTTTTAATACCACTTTTTCTGTCAAATCTTTCTCACTGGCACATTTAAGAGAATGCTGGCGAATATTACGTGGGAAGTTTCACTTGACCCAACTTTAAAAGACTTAAATTGTCCCCAATCACAAAACATATTAATAATATTATACCTTAAGGGGACGAGGTGGGAGGAAAAGGGAAACACGAAATCATCTCCCATTTCAATACTTTTCTTCAAATCTAGTATTCTTTGTGCAACGATAGCCAACCAATGCTACCTGCAGCAGACCCAAGAGACCAGATCATATTAAGCCACAGAACGTGACGCGTAGGTTTTATGTCTATATGTGCACACGTAACCCTGCAGAGACTCTACTTCCAAGAGACAGAATAACACAATCCCAAGGCCACACAGGGGAATGGACATGGGATAATGGACAGAATCTTCTCTATTGCGAAAAGGAAATTTTTTCTACTTCCACCTTAATCTAGATTTGTATCACTTCTGCTTCTCGTTCACCCATGAGAAAACTAGGCTGATTACTAAAGAAAATCATACAATAAAACTGTTTCTCATACTTAAATTTGTCTTTTTCTGATTATATAAATATTGCTGGTCCGTGGTGAAAAATAAAAAGATTAGGTCACCGCGAGGCCCATCATCCAACATCACCCAATCAATATGTATTACCTACGCTGGGCCAGGTGCTATGCTGTACACCTTACTGACAACGTATGTACCTTCATTCCCGGATCATCCAATGGGGAGAGGGAGGAATAAGTAAATAAACTTTTTTCATTAGTAAGTGTCGAGACGCTAATGAAGAAGCCAAGATGTGGTAAAAGAATACCAGAGGCCACCCAGGAACATCTAACAGATCTACTTCCAGGATCTTTTCTATGCTTTGTAAGAGCCATAATTTGAATCTAATTTCTGATCATTTTAAATCCTAATTTTTTTCACTTAACATTGCATCAGAGGCCGGATCCCACATTCCCAGCATCATAAACAATTTTAATCATGTGTAGTACTACATTCTGTATAGATAACCATTGAGTCATTCTCCCATTTTTAGACATTTACACGGTTTCTGATTTTATGTATGTATGATTTTAAGTAATGCTCTGTCCTCATTCTAATTTTCTTTCCTAGTAAAGACTCCTGAAAGTGAAAGTTCTGGATCACAGAATATGAACACGTGCGAAGGCTCCTGACATACACTTGCTTCGGCGGTTTCTATTCTACAACCCACCCTACCCAAGTCTGAATATTTTGTAAAACATTTCCTAAGGTAATTAGTGAAAACGATTTCTCATCTTAAAACTTACACCTCTTTTTTTATCATAACATTAAAGAGATGAAAATCCTTATTAGTCATTGGTATTTTCTGTTCTGTGAACTGTCTTTGATCCATTTTCTTTGTCCATTTACCAACTGCGGTCCTATCAGTTGCAGTCTCTTTTATAGGGTCATTGTAAAGATCAAATGATATAATCCATAAAAGGCATTTATTGTTATTACCATTTGCCAGGTGCTATGCTAACAACTTTCGATGCTTATCACATGGTTTGACCATACATCTACCTGGTATTATTCAAAATATAATAAAAGATGAGGATCTAACTTGATGCTTTATTTTCATAAAACTACTGTGGCCCAGACTGTTAACACTCTCCAGTATGGAATCTCTTTCTGATAACATTAGAGCTCTTTCTCCCCCTTAGTTGGCTGAGCCCACAGTTATCGAGCTGGAGACTACATTTCCCAACCTTTCACACAGGCAGACAGGGCCATGTGACCAGATTTGCATTACAGAATGTGTACCAATAATACATGTGCAATAGTATTCTGTGTCATGTGCTTAATAGGAAATCCCTTGCTCCACATTTACTCTCCTTGCCCTTCATCACAAGCTGGAATGAGGATGCACCGGAAACCTAGCTTCAACCATGCAGAAGAGGGACAATGTCCCAGAGGATGATGGAGTAACTAGATGGAAGGAACCTAGACCTCTGAATGACCTTGAGGAGTACAGCGTCCTACAAGCCTAGACCAAGGAAACTTTTATGTGGCGATGAAATAAATCTCCCAATAAGCTACTATATTTGAAGGGCCTATATGTAAATATATGTGTATGTATATAAAACAACTCTGTCTTTAGCCTAACTCATATACTCAACAAAAAGACTCAGCCCCATTTACTGAGCAAATTTTTCATTTCCCACTTGTGACACTATCCATACTATATATTAAATTCACACATACACACACATACACACACATGCACACACCAGGGTATTTTTCAGGCTAAAATATTCTATCTAGTTTTTCTTCCTAGTTTTATATCACTTTCATAATATTTGAACAACTATAACTATAATATTCATTTAAATATCTAACAAAGATAGTTTTTCATTATCCATCTCCTTCAAGATCGTGTTGCTCTTCTTTCTAATCAAGTCTTAACGATGAATTTCAAAAACATTCAGTAATGTCACAAGTTAGAGAACCAAAAAATTATACCTCTTGTTATTGTTTCTAATAGATATATGTTTATCTTATTTCTGATTTGGATATTACTATATAAAGATGACATAAGGAATCTCCATAACTTTTTATACATTATAAAGTATACATTATAAAGTAAAATTAGTACTGTACCTAAAATTTTTATCCTTAGTTATTTTTCTGTGATGGCTAGATTTCACGTGCAAAAAAGAAACCCTGAATAGGCCCTTTAACAAAAAGCACCAGAAGACTCTCTTCACTACAAACAAAGTTTGTTTCTCCATGGAATGTATATATAATTGGAGTCTGAAATATTATATTTTCCTGACCCTCGAATGGATGAAAGTGATAGTAGAGTCCAATTAATTCCAGAAAGGTCTCTGAACTGTCACACATGTACATCCCTGAGTACTGATTTACAAAGAACCTTAAGACATACAAGCCACAGCCAGGAGATTTGCTTATATGAGCTATTGCTTTTCCCCCAGGAAGGATAATCAAGGAGTTTTAAAAAGCGCTTTTCTGAATAGTCCGCTATGGTGGGCTAATTCGATGACTACTTCCAGAAATGCTGAAATACCACGGCAGGACAAAGGATGTCCTATTTTCAAGAAGATCCCTGGGCACCCTGGAGGAAGGTGCCAAGGTTACTTCACAATGGGTGGTCAAGGCCCCTAAGACACTGTCATTCAAAATCACCCTTTGACCTGGGGAAGCCTGACAAAGGAAGCTGAAAGGACCAGGTTTACCCTCTAGCCTCCAGACAAGCTAAAAAATGCTTCAAAGCAAAGCCCTCTGATGCCAGCTGGCAGAGCTCTCAAAGGGAAAAAAATCTCTTTAGCTGGAGTAGATACAACAGTTGCCAGGAGAACAGTTGGCAGTACCTTTAGATATAATACTGTTAGCCATGTAGCAGGCACCAGCGAGTATCAGGGCGGGTAGTGGCAGTGGGCGGCAACTATAGAATGAACCACCTGAGGCCCATTAGAAATGGGACAGTGGAGGCTTTTTTTGGGTCCAAACTCAGTCACAGTCTTTACTCCAGCTCCTGCCCTCTCCCAGCTATTTCTCAATGAGAATCCCAACCTGGCCCAGAATCAATGACCTCCAATCAGATAGGATATCAGAAGTCAGCTAGTCAGCAACTATTTCGCATTTATATACTCTCTCTCAGAAGAGTTCCGATACTTTGGTGTTTGAATCCCTCACGGTAGACGCACCTGAAAGATTCCTTGTGCTAGTCCAGGGTCAGCAAACTAGCCTGTGTGCCGAACGCAGCTACCCTAGATGACGTCTGGTCACACCCATCTGTTTACAGGATGCATATAGCTACTGTGGCAGTACCAGGGAAGAGATGAGTAGCTGCAGCAGACGGAACCCGTGGCCCGAAAGCCTAAAATATTAACCACCTGATCCTTTATAAAGCTTACTGACCCTTGCTCTAGACTATTCAGTAACATTACTGGGCATGAGAGTCCTCATATAACCAGAGAAAGACTAGTCTATGGGCTTTGGCTCCTTAGAAAATAGGAGGAACTAAGTCTTTCTTTGGTTTATGAATCTGCTTCGTTAAAACAGCCCCATTCTGTGGGGTCAGGCCTATTCTTACCTTCTCCTAAGTATTTTCTGAAAGATTTCCCTGAAAAGGGTCCAGTTTAAATCTGATGATCTCATCTCTGCTCTGAATTCTAGATACCTTCCCACCCCACTTCAGGAAAAAAAAAAAATGACCACAGTCCTAGGAAAAGATCAATTTCTTTGTAGCCATGGAAACCAACAGCCAAAATAACTAACTTAAACCTGTTCAATCGTCACCTTGCCTCAGTAAACCACCTGGTTTTGCAAGGCAGCCCATAAATGACAACCCATCACTTCTGGCCAATGAGCAATGCTCTAATAAACATGTCTCTGAGCGCCAAGCAGTCGATAAGCACCTTATTTGAATAACCGCTCTGCTTCAGATGATGTCAGCACCTCCTGCAAGCCCCCCAATCCTAATTCCACACTTCCCGTATGCGACAGCAGTCCGCTCCGCTCAGAAAGCCTTCCTGCCCAGCATAGCTTTCCCTTACCACAATAACCAAACATTCAGCTGTCTTTTTATTTCAGGTATTGAGAATTGGTCTCATCATTCTTTGATGCAACCCAAAGTTTAGACACCCCAATTCCATGGGTCATTTTTCCGTTTTTGGGTTATTTTTTTTTTTGCGGTACGCGGGCCTCTCACTGCTGTGGCCTCTCCCGTTGCGGAGCACAGGCTCCGGACGCGCAGGCTCAGCGGCCATGGCTCACGGGCCCAGCCGCTCCGCGACACGTGGGATCTTCCCGGACCGGGGCACGAACCCGTGTCCCCTGCATCGGCAGGCGGACTCTCAACCACTGCGCCGCCACGGAAGCCCTCCATGGGTCATTTTCAAGCCACAGTGGTTGACCTGCATTTCTACTGCTTCCTCACTAGCTTGTCTGCTGCCCCTCCTTCTAGCCCCCTTTACAGTTTCCATGTTAACGCTCAGCATGCCCCCTGGCTGAGGCTAGACTGCTTGCTATCCTTCCCTCCTCCCCCGGAAGCCAAAGCAGATCCACTACACCACTCGCCACGGCAGGAGAAAAGCAGGGCCCCCAGCCCACGATGAACTGGGCAAGAGGGCTGACTTGGGAATCGGAAGCAATGGACATCCATGGTAATCCCCCAGATGGGAAACAAGAGAGGAGCTACATTTCCTTTTTTTTAAATTGAGGTAAAGTTGATTTACAACATTATATAAGTTTCAGGTGTACAACATAGTGCTTCACAATTTTAAAGGTTATACTCCATTTAGAGTTATTAGGAAATACTGGCTATATTCCCTGTGCTGTACAATATATCCTCGTAGCTTATTTATTTTATACTGGATTTTCTTTTGAAAAGTTTTAGTCATTTTCCCGACAAGCTTGCTAAAGCCATAATTAACTTTTTAATTTCACTAGCACTTATACAATGCACAATGTGTACCTATTAATATTCTAGGAATCATGGCTAAGGAGAGGTACGGGAAATGGTGTATCACTTGAACTATGAAGTATATGTAAAAATATTAAGGACATCAGTTGCACATCTTGTGAAGGTATACCGTTTGACCATTTTGTCTCACCTGCAGAGTGATTTGAAAGACCACGTACCTGTACGAGGTAGGAATTACTATTGCTAGCAATCAACACACACACTTAATACTACTGTTCGTCATTCTGCCAGCTTCACAGTTGACGATTACCCCATGGCCCCTGAAGGCACTTGAGTCTTAATCTCTCAAGTAGAAAATACAATACACTCAACTGTATAATCAAATTTGAAATGTGTGCCCTTAGTAGTTGAGAAAATTCTAAAATTAGAAGACAGGAAAAGATGGGATGGACAGGAGTGACTGCAGCTAGAGCTGCAAGGAGGCTAGTGTTGAGCTGACTCATACGGAAGTCATTGATTAGGACAACAGAGGAAGGAAAGCGCATCTAACGTGGGTCTGTGTGATGAGCACGGAGACAGATACCAGCGGCAAAAGCAAGGGGTTTTAAAGAGCAAAGGAAGAAACCTAGGCAAATCAGGAACTATGGTGGGTTCTTAAGGAGAATGAAAAGCTTGAGAAAACTAGTGCCAGATTCATCTGGAAGTCTAAGCAGAAGGTGCTAGGATGGGAAGGAGACTCATTATACACAAATGGACTCTGTCAATAATAATCCAGCTGAGACAAACAGGTCTTGAATGTATGTAGTGAGGGATAAATCACGTGAATTCTGTAGAAAGAACTCATAAGATGGATAACTGACTTTACATGAGAGGCAAAAGACGTGCGATACTGGTCAAGGTGAGAGAGGCATGCAAGATGGCTCTGGAGCTGGTTTTCCAGGACACTGGAGCAGTGCCTGATAACTAGGGCACTTTAAACTCCAGTCTGCCTGGAGTAAAGTTTCGATTTATGCTTGTTGACTTACGAATAAGGTCCCCCTTGACTCTTAAAAGTGTTCTGGGAAAGCTAGGGTTAAGCGAGGTACCAGCAAAGGCTATTGCCAGGGTGTCAGAAGGACCCTCTCCACCAGGATCTTAAGAACCCAGAATCACCAAATGTCTGCCTTGCACTGGGAAGATCTTTTCACTCCCCTCTACACTAACTCCAGTGCAAGGTCCCGTGGACCCGTTCATGAGCTGCAGGCCGAGGAGGCCTATGTGGACCACCGCAACCCACTCCCCCTGGGGGTTTTCTGGACCACCACAGTCTTAAGTAGCAATCAAAAATGTCTGTCCACCAAGGGGGGTTTCTTGTCTTCTTCTCCCATGCTGAATTTTCTTCTGTCATCCCCACACACTGAAAACAATAGTGAGGTACTGCCAGCACTGATTCAATCTTCAAACAAATTTGCTGCATAAATCCAGAACCACAAGACACTTGAGGCTTTTTGTCACTCTTCAAAAGTGATTTTGAATTCTTTTTCACCTTTGATTTAAGAGACTGTATTACTTGGGAACTCCCTGGCGGTCCAGTGGTTAGGACTCCGCGCTTTCACTGCCGAGGGCCCGGATTCAATCCCTGGTTGGGGAACCAAGATCTCACAAGTCAAGCGACCCCCACCCCCAAGAAAAAAAAAAAAAAAGAAAGAAAGAAACTATTACTTAAGCGATTGTACCTTTGACAACGGAAGCTTTAAAGGCACAAAATTTTTACCTTAGTGTTTTACAAGTAAGTTTGATTTAAATATTAAAAAAATGGTTCTAGAAATCATTGTCCTAGTTGGGACTACGTATTATATGGTAACCCTAATAGAAGAAATTAATTAGTTGGCAAGCAACGTGTTTGAACAGAAAGTTACGGTTGGTTTCAGGTAGACTCTAGAAATCAGTCACGAAGTGGGAGAAAATTTCAGTAGCAAGTGTACGTTAGGGTCATTTTCGTAAACATCTCAAAGCCTGCTGCGGCCTCCTCTGGATTCTTTAATCCCTCCCGAGAAAATCATCACAGCCTATTCTCTCTACCTCATAAAAGTTTTTCAAATCAATTTCCTCTCTGTTCCCACAGCCATTTTTAAAATGAAAACATGTTAAATGCAGACCTCATCAGCGTCCCTTTGGTACAACTGCACCCCTTCGTTTCTGAACTAGGTCTGACTGTGTTCCTTTCCTGCTTATTCTCTTTAGGTCTAAGGGCTCCACAGATGAGGCTCGAGGGATCCGTGGTCACCCATTTAATTGTATTTGGATTCTGATGCTCACACTGAAGTGAGCATCCGTTGTAATATTTTTAACCTTTTATGAGAATAAAAACTGTAGGCCTAGATGAAATTCCAAACTCCTTTAACGTGGCTTCAAGGTTTTTCAAAATCAAATTCTGTACTAGCCTTATTTCCATCGTATACCTTAAACTCTAATATCTTGCTCGTGGTAGGCTGGAAAATAACCACCCGAACGTGTCCACATCCGAATGCCCAGAACTTGTGAATATGTAACTTTGCATGGCAAAAGGATTTTGCAGATGCAAATTAAGATGCAAATTGAGATGGGAAGACTGGCCTGCAAAATCTAATCTCAAGGTGGGCCCAATCTAATCACAAGCATCCTTATAAGAAGGCAGGAGGGTCAGAGTTGGAGGAGCTGTGATGATGGAGACAGCAACTGTAGTCAGAGAGATTTGAAGGTTCAGGGCGAATGGCTTGGAGAGAGAGAAGGAAGCCACAGCCAGGGAAGGAAGCTGGCCTCTAGAGGGGCAAGGAGGACCCCGATTTTAACCCAGTGAAACCGATGGCAGACTTCTGACCTCCTGAACGGTAAAATAATAAAATTATGTTGTTTTAAGTCACTCAATTGGTGGTAATTTGTTACAGCAGCAATAGGAAACGAATACATTGTCATTCCAGAAATCAAGTGAGGCTTACATTTTCCTTTTTGTTCATGGTCTTGTATTTGCCAGAAATGTCCTTGTCTCCTCTTCCCACTTAGGGAACTAATACACACACTTCAATGTCCAGCAGCAATGTCACTAGCATGCCTGACGGGTTGTCTCTGTGCACACGTGTCTGGTTTAAACCACTAGTATAATATTTACACATGGCATTGCTATTGTTTGCAAACCTATCTTTCTAGATTGAGAACTCCTTGAGGGATAGGGCATTATCATATTCAATGTCCTTATAAGCTTCATAACATAGATATTTGCACAAGCAACGCATTAAATGTGTGGTGATAAATCTTGGGTTGCTCCTGGAAGTGCTTTGGGACTCATTTAAAAGGAGGACAAGAAATAGAGATTGCACGAGCGTACCAGACAAAGAACTGAAAAGTGTGAGCACGCATATAATTTCGAAGGGATTTGGGAGAAAAAGGTTCAGAGATTTGAAAGAGGAAAAAGAGTCAAGAATAATAAATACAGGATGAGGGAAACAGGTGGTCCAAAGGTAGAAACTTCCAGGGGTAAGACAAATAAGTCCTGGGAATATAACGTACAGCATGGTAACTATAGTTAATAATACTGTTGTATATTGGAAAGCTGCTACGATCTTAAAAGGTCTCGCCACAAGAAAAAAAGTATAACTATGTGAGGTGATGATGTAACTACACTTACTGTGGTGATCATTTTACAACATTACCTGTATCAAATCATCATGTGTATTTTAAACTTGTGCAATGTTTGTATGCCATTTATATTTTAAGACAACTGGAAAAATAACAAAGATTTATATTTCTGTAAGAAATTAATATAAAATTATATTCTGTAATTATATTGTGCAAGCATATAAAATCTCTAAGACAAAAAAACAAGGAGGAGTGTAGTGCTCATGGGAACATATGTTCGTGGCCATTAATATCCGAGTTCTTCATTTTCAACCTCTATCAGGAAGAGTCCACTGAACTTTTTCAAGTCTTAACTCTGAATAAAGGTTAAGTTAAAATTCTTGAAGCAATTACTTTTGATTTTTTTTAATAAGAATCCAGTTCGTTAAATTTTATTAAAAAAAATTTTTTAGGGACTTCCCTGGCGGCGCAGTGGTTAAGAATCCGCCTGCCAATGCAGGGGACACGGGTTCAAGCCCTGGTCCAGGGAGATCCCACATACCGCGGAGCAACTAAGCCCATGCGCCACAACTACCAAGCCTGCGCTCTAGAGCCCACGAGCCACAACTACTGAGCCCGTGAGCCACAACTACTGAAGCCCATGCACCTAGAGCCCGTGCTCTGCAACAAGAGAAGCCACCGCAATGAGAAGCCCACACACCGCAGCGAAGAGTAGCCCCCACTCGCAGCAACTAGAGAAAGCCTGAGCGCAGCAACGAAGACCCAACACAGCCAAAAAGAAATGAAAAAAAAAAGTTATTTTAAAATATATGACCTGTGGCTGGCACAGTGCCTGACCCATTGAGAGACTGTAATAACATGCTTCATATTCTTTAAAAAAATCCAAAAAGTGAAAAAACAAGTCATGAGCAAATAAAACAAAAATCTTATTTACTGAATAATTCCCAGAACTGGAATTAAAAGTTGTTTTTTACTTGTGATGGTGTATACGAAATAATCACTAACATTTGTTTATTGCCAAAGTGTTTCACAAATGCTCTCATTTAGTTACTGCAACAATTCCACAGTATAGGTATTATTCACGTTTATCAAATGAGAGACTGAGACTCAAGAAAAGGTTCAGATTCGCACAGCCAACAATGGACAACGCTAGGTTTCAAACCCAGGCTTCTCTGAGATCTATGTTCTCACAAATGCATTAAATTACAATCAGTAAATCCCTCTTTTTGTAACACATCTGATTTCCAATTGTGACAAGATCAAGTGTAAAGACATATTATGAACATCATTGCTAACTACAAGATATAAATAGTAAACCAATAACAACTGAGAATTAAAGCAGAAGAGATCTTTTGAAAAATTAATTACTAAGCATTTTTACCTGTATTATATCTCATTCAATCAACATGAAAAAACCTAGAATGTAAATGCCATCATTCCCATTTTATAATGAAAAACTATTTGAAACTCAGAAGTCAATTTACTTGCCCAACCACTGCTGGAAAGATGTACAAACAGAATGAAACTCAAGATGTCATGTATTTATTTAACAATAAAATAATTACTAAGAGAATACCATGTGCCATGTACTATTGCAAACAGTGGATTTTCTATGGATATAACTTGTAATTGTAAAAGCATTAAAATTCATGAGTTATAATATGCTAGACTATCATCGACTGCTTGGGAAGATGGAAGGTGCATTACTACAGGATTCTTGTGTATTCATGCGGCAGCTAACTGTTCAGTAGCAATATCTCACATTACTATAGCTGTAATAGTTTAATGATTATTTACAGATATGCATTTCTATTAAATCCCCATTTTATGTATAACAATGTGTGCTCCCCTTCACTGGAGTATGGTAAAACACCTAGTGGTCAAGCAATTAACTACTGCAGCCTGAGATAAATCAATTTCATAGTCATGCACATCAAAGAGAGTCTCAAAGTACACAAAAGGGAGAGAATCCTTCAGCTCAAAAGTTAAAAGTTAAAAAATGCAAGGAAGGAAAGGAAGGAGGGAAGGAGGGAGGGAGGGAGGGAGGGAGGGAGGTTGGTTAAAGTCCCAATACTGCATATAAAAGATATGTCAGAAAAAAATAAAACTAAAAACTTTCTCTTCAGTGACTGTAGCAATGATAAATTAAAATCACCTACTGGTTACCAAAAAAATCCAACAACTTCAGAACAAACAAGGTCAGTGCAAAATTAATTCCTGTGTTGAAGTAACAGAGATCATTGTTAAATAAATCACTCTGTTTGTTTCTGTTTAACACAACTGGAAACAAACTACCGATTGAAGTGAGAAATTTTAAAAGTCCAATCAGCATTAAAATGATGGATTTAATGAATCCATAAATTTCTCCTAAACAAGCAATCATGTAATTGCACATCAATTTCAGCACACTGTTGACAGGGACTTTCCAAATTGCTCGCTAGTTCCACTATTATATCCCCAAAGGAAAATAACACAATGTAAAAGGAAGAGGGGGAAAACAGAAATTTGTGAGATCTATAAGCTTAATTATAAAGAGAAAAGGGTAGGGGAAAATATATACATACTTATACATACATATAAAATGATATATGTATACACACACACATATGAAACGAAGCAAAGGAGGAAAAAATATGAAAAGCCAAGGAAAAAAGATAATTATCACCTACCACCACCTTTCAGAATTTCAGTGTCAGGGTTTAGGCTGAGAGATACAATAAATGCAACTATAAAGACTAGAGTTAGACTTCCCTCTCTCCATTTTAAAAACTTTCTCTCCAGTTTTGGTTTTCAAACCTTATAAAGGAGGACAAAGATAATAAGGTATATTTCAAACATATTTCCAAAGTATGACCATCTGAAGACTGTCAATTGCATCATACCCACGTTTTATATGTTTACTATTCCTTTCAGATACCTAAAATCAGGCTAAAAATCTGTCCGAAACATAGTATACGTAATGTGCTGTGATTTAGGATTAAAGCAAGGAAAGAAAATGTGCAACTGTTTTGAATTAATGAGATGAGAATTTTTAATAAATAATCCTGAGGTAGGTCTGTGAATTCCCCTTATAATGACAACCACAGGTACACAATCCCCTCTTGCAAATACTCTACAATATCATTATATCTGTATGAATTCATTTGGCCTTTTGCACTACTGTCTTTTAGCTCCTTTCAAAGTCTCTTTTCTTAAAAAGTTGAGAGAATGCAAGTGTTTCCTTCTAGTCAAAAGATGTAGGAGGGCTTCCCTGGTGGCGCAATGGTTGAGAGTCCGCCTGCCGATGCAGGGGACACGGGTTCGTGCCCCGGTCCGGGAAGATCCCACGTGCTGCGGAGCAGCTAGGCCCGTGAGCCATGGCCGCTGAGCCTGCGCATCTGGAGCCTGTGTTCCACAGCGGGAGAGGCCACAGCAGTGAGAGGCCCACGTACCGCAAAAAAAAAAGATGTAATCACAGCTAGTATTTACTTGCTAGGAGAGTGTGGTACTTTGCAAAGCAATTTCTATTTCAGTTCATCCTTACAACAAAACCAAAATCTGTATGATTTTTATTCCCGTTTTTGATATGTGAAAGATTCTATAAAACCAGCTGGAGATTCCAGGGCTGGTGGGTGGCAGTCAGATGTACAAATCAGAGACTGCGTTTCTAGAACTCATAAGGTTTATCGCTAAGATGTACTGCCTGTCTGGTCTCTTAATTTTATTGTTTACATGCTTCTAAAACAATGGTTGAGGTAACTGTAATATAAAAAGAGAGTTACCACTAAAACATTAAGACTAAAACAGAACACAACCAATGGATAAGAAAAAGAAAAGTACCAGGAATTCAAAAGGAGTTAGCTATAGCAATTGAGCACCAACCAAAGCTGATAGATTTGTGTAAGTCAGTGCTGAAATGGACATACCTAGTTCTTCTGTCCCATAAAACGAAGCCACATTTCTTCTGGAAGTCATAATCTTTTCTTCTGACATTAAAGATAGCCAGAATTTATCACATGACTCCTTAAGTCAAGTGACAGTATATCATGAGAAGTATTTTCAACATCAGTTGGGCTAAATACAGAGCTATTCCTCAGAAGGTTCTTATTCTTATATCTTCCCTCTAGGAAAGCCAGTGGAGGAACAGTCAATTGGAACACTTGACACTTAACATTGTAACTCTGTTATGGCTTAATTATAAAGTGAGTTCAGGATCTGAATGGATGCAGTTCCAAAAAAGATATGCAAATGGTAAATAAGCACCTCAAGCGATGATCCAATGAGCCGTTAGAGAAATGAAAGGCAAACGACAATGGGATACCACTTCACACCCAATGGGATGCTCTAAACAAAAAAAGACAGGTAATAACAAGTGTGGGTGAGGATGCAGAGACCCTGGAGCCGCTGTGGTCTGAATGTTCACGTCCCTCCAAAATTCCTATGTTGAAATCCTAATGCCGGTTGTGATGGCATGAGGTGGAGAGGCCTTGGGGAGGTGCTTAGGTCATGAGGGTGGAGCCTTCATTAACAGATTCTTATAAAAGAGACCCACAGAGATCCCTCACCCCTTCCACCATGTGGGGACCCAGCAAGAAGGCATCTATCAACCAGGAAGTGGGTCCTAGCCAGCCATCACGCTGAATCTGAGGGCACCATGGTTCTAGACTTCCCAGCCTCCAGAACGTGAGAAATAAATTTGTTGTTCATAAGCCACCCAGTCTGTGGTATTTTGTTACAGCAGTCTGGATAAGACGGGGTTAAGACTGTAAAGGGCTTTAGAAAGCAGCTCCTCAAAAGGTTATACACAGTTATCACATGAACCAGCAATTCCAATCTGCTGTATACCTCAGGGAAATGAACACATATGTCCACACAAAAACTTGTGCATGGATGTTCACAGCAGCATTACGCATAATAGCCGAACAGTGGAAACAACCTAAATGTCCATCAACTGACACATGTGAAACAGGAGGGAAGGGGGCAAGGCACAACCTTTAAAAGAATGACACGGCCATAGTACATGACGAAAACTAGTGAGAATCAACTAGGTCCAAGACGGCGGAAGATTTGACTTCCAACAGACCTTGAGCCTTATTATACGCTCATTGTAATATATTAGCATGCTAAATGACACACCCACCATCACCATGACAACACTGAAGCTAACCATAAAAGGCCAGAAAGTGGGAGGTGGCCCATTTCCTGGAAATGCCCGCCCCTTCCCCAAAATAGAATACTCCTCCCACTCATTAGCCTATGAACTTAACAGCCCAGAAAAACTAACCACACCATATTTTGAGGCCTCTTGCTTCTTGCCTTCTGAGATGGCCCATACTCTGTCAGTGGACTATGTTTCTCTCTAAATTAATCTGGTTCTTACCAATTACTTCGTCTCCGAATTCTTTCACGACAAAGAAAGAACCTGAAATTCACCAGCAACACATGGATATATAGTATATCCATATAACAATTATTTAGCAATAAAAGGAAACAATGTACGACGCATGCTACAACAGGATGAAGCTTGCAAACATTTTGTTAAGTGAAAGAAGCCAGTCACCATGGACATATATTGTATGATTCCATTTATATGAAAAGTCTAGATGAGTGGTTGCCGGCTGAGGAAAAAGAGAGAGTGTTAGAGGGAATGTGGAATGACCACTAATGGTATGGTATTTCTTTTTGGGTGATGAGAATTTCTACAGTGGATCCAAATTGAGTTTCAGAAACACTATCATGAGGTCTTTTTAATCTAGAAGCATTGCAGCAGGTGTTAATAACTGTCATCTTCAAGCATAAGGGAGTCTCATAAGGTAGAATTGCATCATAATATGACCAGCTAGTTGCGTTAGGGATACCTTCAAGGCTGAATGAGCTAGTGATTATTATTTAAATTTATCAATGATTATTATTTAAACTTTTTTGGATCCTGGACCCTTTGAGTATGGGTTGAAAGCTTTGAACAAGGTAGGCATGGTGTTACCCTGAGGAATGTAATTAATTTCAGACATTGGAAGAGGACGCTCCATGACTGTAGTGAAACAAGACAAAAACAAGATCATTCTCTAATCTTGCCTGAACTGAAAGTTTAACCAGGAAAGAATGCTGTGCCGTCACAAAAATGACCAAGCATCCCCCTCTTCTGGTTAGCAGGAGTGACTACTGCTTCTTCTCCAGTGATGACTCTAGCCTGTTCCTCTAGCTTCCTGGATAAAAATTAAGATACCTAACAGTCACATTGCCTCTGCTCTTTGACAGCACGCAGCCCAGAACAGACCCTTCACTTTCTTTAAACTGCTCTAAAAACCACCTTATCCAAATCCTATAATAAGCTCCACCTGACCCTTCTTTTTGAGACAGGCCATGGTTTTCCAAGGTACGGATCACCGTTGCTGCAGTAGTAAGCCTAATTGGGCAAGGGTGTGTTCTTGCCGGTGTCTGGCTGATGGGAACCAACAACACCTAAAATATTTATCATATGTTGTTAATAAAAGCATGTATAAAATTTTATGTATATTATAACTTCATGTTCCTATTGAAATACGCATATAAAAATCACACACATTACATATATAACAGTTACACTGATACAAGAAAGAACGTGGATACACACCAAACTATTAAGAGTAGTTGTCTCTGAATGTTGGTATGATTGTTTTCCCTTCTTGTTTTTCTGGATTTCATATTTTCCTTCAAATATCATATATAATTTAAGAAGGGAGGAGGGGAAGAGACAAGAAAAACCCTCCCCAAAGAATATGTTTTAAGAGAAGAATCTCATTCACAACGATTGTCCATGTATAAAGGTTTCAACCTTTAGCATATTAGAATCACTTGGGATACTTGCTGAAAATAAGGATTCCTGGGCTTCATCCCTGGGGTGGACCCCAGAATCTGGATGTTGGACCCCAGGAGATACAAACTCATAAAGTCTGAGAAACCTTGAATAATGCAGCTTTGGGGACAAACCAGAACTTGAAAGATGTACAGATTAACAGCAGAAGGAGAGGACTTTTTAGGCTAAAGGAGAAGAAGAATGAGTAGCCTGAAACCATGCAGCTGCATGTGCCGGGAACAGGGAGAGTAATGCCCCGCAGGCTCTCATTAACCTGATTTGACCCATCTGATGGAACTGCAGGCTCCTCTAGAGAACAGTTGGAAACTGAGCAGGTTTGGAAAGGTAAGGTGGGTACTATGTAAAGTTCACTCAAGTTTCCCACCCACATTGCTGACATCAATCAACAATTCACAGGTTTCTTCAATTTATATCCACACGTTTTTCTAACTTTTCTTTAACATTTCCACTAGCAATCTTCCTTCTTCCAACCCTATTAAATCTTTTCTACCCTCCAGGAACTCATTCTCTCCTCTTTACTTACGCTGCCAGCCAACAAAGAAACATGGAAAACAAAATTAAGTTTAAAAGTTCCCTGCTGAGCATCTACCTGATTCTATGACACAAGAGTGTAAGTCATCAGTATCTTTCCACATCATGTTAACTTTTTTTTTTAAAGGAATGGGACTTTCCAATGAGTAATCTGATCTCTTACTTGTGTCAAGAAATTTAAGCGGAAAAGTGTTCCTACCTTTAACCATTTAAAAGAAAAATGTTTATATTAAAAGTGAATAATTTGAGCTTTTGTCTACAATATAAATAACTTTACAGCTGAAAGAGACTTCAAAGTACAAACTTTCATTTTACTGATCACAGCTGTTTCACAGCTTATTTGCCATAAAACACACCCCCAAAATTGTATTTTAGCTGAAAATTCCCCTCTATATTTTATGCCCCATAAAATAGTTAACAGTAAACCTTTTTTGTGAAAACCATTGATTTTCCATTGGCAGTAAAATTTTCAATTAACAGAGAAATACTATTTGATATTAAATCAGTTTAATACATATGGAATAATGTTATCATGTCCTCATCCTAAGCCTATTGGAGTAGCTAATTCAGGTATCAAACAAAAATCTCCAAGTAGATGATGGTCAATGATAAACTAAATGGAACCCCAAAAGCAAAGAAGCAGTTCCTTTAAAATTAAAAATTTACTCTGCCTAGAGGTTTTCTATTCTGCTACAAAACTGTTATGAATAAAGGATACCACTGAAAATGAGGCACATAATGTACTTGCACTGATATTATCTCAGCAGAAAAGGAATTTAGAGCTTGTAATGGTGAGAAACATGAGCCATTTTCAGGTGATTTGGAGTAATTTTAAGAAAACTCCCATTTAATAAATTAAATGCTATGTCTGATGAACACAGCTGCAGACTCGAAGGGCTCTCACAACTAGAATGCCTTCTTGGTAGGTTAATGTCAAAAGTTCCATTTTAATAAAGGGCAACTTTAATTTTGCAAAAAAGTAATCATGATACACTTTCTTCTTTTCATGTCTTTGAGTTAAATTAAATACTTCGATTGTGATAGCGTGGGCAGAGAATGTTGTTTTAAAGCCAAATAAAACTCCATTCTACAACCTATGTTTGATAGATTCATACGCTTTTCTAGCCTTTTTCCCCCTGTACATAAATGAGGTAACATCAGCCTCACAGTATTATTACAAGGATTAAGAGAGACTGTGTATATGTAGAAGGAAAGAACTCTACATGGTGGCAGAACTCCACAGGAGTGAAGTGTCTTTTGATTAGAGAATAAACCACAGTGAATGGTAAGGGACAACTAGAAAACAGAACAGTATACGAAATGACTCTGCGTAATAAAGGAAAAAGAATCTTAAGATTTCACAAGCAGCTGAGAGGGAAGGAGAGAAGGGGCCTTGAGAAAAATGCTGGAGAGAGAAGGGAGAGGACAGCAAAGCAAGATGGAGGCAAGACTGTGACCCAAAGAAAAGAATTGGCAATAAGAAGTTCCCTGTGGCCAGCTAGGCTCTTAATAAAACAAGACTGACAGACATTCTATATTAAGGATCCCCCCCTTGTACTCTAATGTATATCTGCTGCAATTAGCAACCCCTCCCCCCCCCCCCACAAAAAGGAAAAAACTGTTAGAGGAAAGGATCTCGTGTAAAGCTGTCTTGGGTAAAGTCTTTTTTTTTAAGATTTAATTTAATTTATTTTTGGCTGCATTGGATCTTCGTTGCTTGTGGTGAGCGGGGGCTACTTCTCGCCACGGTGCGTGGGCTTCTCATTGCAGTGGCTTCTCTTGTTGCGGAGCGCAGCTCTAGGTGCGCGGGCTTCAGTAGTTGTGGCATGCAGCCTCAGTAGTTGCAGCACACGGGCTTAGCTGCTCCACGGCATGTGGGATCTTCCTGGACTAGGGCTCGAACCCGTGTCCTCTGCATTGGCAGGCAGATTCCCATCCACTGTGCCACCAGGGAAGCCCCCTTGGGTAAAGTCTCATTAAAAGTTGGCTAAATACAACTGCCTCCTACCAAGTGGTGTTTTGAGGAAATCAAGGAATGTGGGCTGTGTTCCAGATTTGAACTTACACAAGGTGATGAAAAGGGAACAGTTCTAAGTGGTAAGACACAAGCAAGCTGGAGGATTCAGAAACAGAAAGGACCAAGTGGTGTCTGGAAGAAAATTAAACCCCAGAGATAGTGGAGGAGGGAGGTAAGAGGCAGAGTTCATTTCATTTAAATATCATGGGACCAGTGACCCCAGCAGGGGGAAAATCAGGTTGCCAACTTCTGCCAGTGTCTTTTGATTGGCAGTCAGTAAATGTCAGTTCTCTTCCCTTCTGAGGAAAGAATAACGTTTCATACCTCGGATACAACTGTTTTCACGCTTGTTACAACTATCAGAGAAAAGAGGCAAATTTTAAAAAATGATGCAAAACTAGCATGAAGTTGCACTTTATCCAAAATAGTCAACCAAGACTGAGTGGGGGAGGGGGGGGGGGGGGGGGCGGAGATTACCTTCAGGAAAAGCAGACATTTGTCAAAAACCACTAGAACTTCACAGTGTATCTAGGAGATCAAAGATTCTCCAACACGTCAGACAGGGGAAAGCTACGATTTTGAGGAAGGCAATTGAGCAGTCTGGGCAAGGAAGTCAGATAATTAGAAGCCTTAAAATCAACATCTTTTCTGCATTAAGAATGCTCAGGTCAGTTCCCTTTTGAAACATTGTAGCAACAACGTGGCCTTTGCAAATAAATGAGGAATTACTACGCTACTTTATGTTAACGAAAAAGGTTAGACATTTATGTTCAGAAATTAGAGAAACTTAACTGAAGGCTTCTCCATTTTTTCAAATTATACAGAAAAGAAAGGGTAATAAAGGAAAGACGAAAAGCGTTTCCTCGGTAAACAGGTGCTACAGGAGGAAGGCGGGGCTCCCTTCTCCAGGGAAGGCTCCGAGGGCCCAGCGGGGAAGCGAGTCCGGGAACGCGGAGAAGGCACGGTTCAACGCAGGGTAATTAGCACACAGGTGCCCGCATTCCCTCCATTTAAAATGCCAAGATAGAAACGTACAGTATCTCCGTTTCAAACAAACCAAGGGAGCCTCTGTCAAACTGCAATTCTCTTACTACTACTACCTACAAGCAGAGGCAGTGAAGGAGCGGCAGGAAAGTCACGAGGGAGCTTCCCACAGACTCGGGCACAGGCAGCTCTGCACAGAGCAGCTTCTACGGAAAGCGTGACTCACACCCTCGAGCAACCCACCAGGGAGGAGAGACCTGATATCCAGTTTGACCGCCCTCCGCTGCGCCCCACCTGTTCAGGGCTCGCTCGGATGGGTGCTGCAGACTGTAAGCCCCACGTCCTCTCCTCTCCCCCC